>NW_026914717.1:0-6320 GCF_034315485.1 Pezoporus occidentalis | reverse complement strand
TGCAGGAACAGTCTATCATGCCTCACCTTTTTGCTTTCCAGTTTCTATTTGCTCCTTTATTTTCCATACTTTAAAATCTCATTTAGCATTCTCTTGAGAAGGAGAGCACAAGATTACAATCTAACGACTGTAATGAGAATGGGTTACGTTTGTGCCATTTCCCATTTTCATTACAATCTTTGTGGTAAGAGTAATGTAACAGAATTTTTAATGTCTTATATATTGCATGAACATTTTTTTCCCAGCGATCTCCTGCTACATTTCAATGGACGATGCTGCTGCAGAGCACTGCAACTTTGATCTTTTTATAGCTTGCATTATGATCACATTGGCAATTTCACCCACTCCCCCAAAGTGGAAAATATTTTGATATACAGCCTGCTGCTACAAAAGCCAGTCATCTACAGATGCTATACATACCTAGAAAATTGTTTTACACCAAATCCCAGCTGTGGCTGAGTACAAGATACCGACATCACCAAAGCTGTGATACTGAGTGGTACTATGGGAATTGTAGTTTGTAGGATCTGAGCAGAAGAATAGAGCAGTTTGTTTCTCAAAAATTAGGGACAGCTCTTGGAGAAAAGCGTGCTTCATGTGTTTGTCATAGCACTGACTGAAAGAGGACTGAAATATCTCCCAAAGCATATGAACTTTTCTATAAAGCTTCCCATAGTGATCAACAACTGAGGAAAAGAAGGGTTATGAATCAAGACAAAATCTCAGTAAACACGGGATCAAAGCAGGTTCAGCAAAAGAACCGACAGTTGAGTATGCTATAGAAGCAGCAGGCAAAAGCTAACAGTTTGTCTGGATTTGTTAATGCAACTGATTAACATGAGTGATTCTTAACACAGGAGCTCAATAGGGGAAAAGAGGAGAGTGCTGGGATAGCTAGTTCAAGGGTAATATCCCTGAGGGGATCTGCCAGGCTTTGTGTGACCAGCAAGGCTCCAAAGGGAAAGGCATCTACAGCTAAGGAGGGTCAAAAGCCATCTGAGCTAAGAGAAGGTTCTACCTCAAATTCCTTCCCTACCTCCATGGAGCAGAAAGAGGACCATGGCGTTGACCATATGCTGAGAAATCTTCAAGGCTTTAGATCTTGGAGTGCTGCAGAGTAACAACAGCCTTGGAGTAAGGGGGTGGTAGAGGATCAAGCTTCAGGTGCACCAAAGAGAGCAAACACAGGGGGTATGGATTAACACTGGTTTGACTGGACACTGGTGGCTCTATCCCCTGGTGACTGGAAATGCAGTCTGGTGAAAACAACAGAGAAAATCTCAGCTAAAGGAATGGGCTTGAATTTGGGCATAAGTTTAGGCCAGTACTACAAATTTTACTGATGTGCACTTCATGTAGGTTAATACAGACTAACACTACTGAATTAAAAAAAAATAAATAATAAATCTCAAGAGTCACAACTGCTTGCAAGATCAGAAGAGAAGACAATGTCAGCATATCTCTGTGAGAGATCCTGCACTTGACACATTCATGTTCTTGGTAAAGGTGCTTTATTTCCTTGATGCATAGGGTAGAATCTGGCATCCTTCTGATCAATGCCTATGAAGACACCTGCAGCTCGGCAAGGCAGTGGTTGGGGGAGAATGACATCCTCATTATGATAACTTTCAATGTACAACCTGCAGATTTTGAAAACTCTGGATAAACTCGTTCATGAAAAGGTGCACAAGGCCAGATTTCACACTTTACCAACTGGAATGGAGTTTTAACCCTGCCACTTCTCTGTACAACTTCTGCTGCACTTGATATAAGCTGGGCACATCTACACTAAAGCTCAATTTTTTTTTCTTTTTGAGTCTAAATTTAAAACTGCAGACCCTGAGGATAAAACCAGTTGAGCCCTTTGGAGGGAAAACGTTCATCCTCTTTATCAGAGTGGCTTTCCCAGTGGCTTTCACTCCTGCGAGCAGAGTGTCTGGGATAATTGCTCTTTCCACAGAGGATCAATACTGTGTAATTAATCAAGATGAAATCATTCTTTGCAGTTCTCCAGGTTTCATCCTTGAGACATATTCTCAGATTCACTGGCTCCTAGAGATAGCAACGCTCTCCTACTGCACTACCCCAAAACACCCTAGGGGCAAAAATATCACAATCCAGCTGTCCAGAGCCTAGCATAACATATCTTAATAGATGAAAAGAGACAAGAAGGCCCAGATGCCTCTTTATTAGGACCGTCCTCTCTGCAGAGAGAACAAGTCCTCAAAATCTACCACAGTCAGCGTAACATTTCCATCAAGGGACCTTTCTTCCCTCCCAGGAAACATGCGACCGAACTTGCAGTGATTACAAAGCAGAAGCATGCACTGTGGAAATACACCTAGCAGAACCACAGGTCACCATGAGAATAATTCAGCTAACATTTCTACAGTTTGCAGAGTTTGCTTAGCTGTGATTGATCACATGCACTGCACATTCCTGTTTAATTTCTGTTACAGGGTAAGCATATTTTTAATCCGCTGCCAGATACAAAACAGCATAGGAAGTCATTTTAAAAACACACTTTCTAGGAGGAATCAAAGTGTGAACATTTAATATTAAAGTAATTTTCATCTCTGACAGGTCAGATATTTTTTTCCTTTTTTTCTTTTTTTTCAAATTTCAAAATGCTGGAGGGGAAAACCAAATGAAAAGGCCATTGAATCAGTTCTAATGGAGTTAAAACAAAATGAAACATTTCAAGCAACTCATCTGACCTGGAAATAGTCCCCTTTTAATACATATACACCTTTATGTTTCATCCTAATTTGGGCTAAAAAGGCTGGAATTTGTCACAGTCAAATTCCAAATCATTTCCACTTATGTTGAAGATTTGTCTTGCCTCTCAGGCTCTTTATCCCTCTCTACTAAGCACAATTAAGACAAAATGCCTCCTAAAAAGATTCCTGGGCATTCTGGTATCAATGAAATTAAGTAGCTGATGATGACAATTATACATAATACATGCAGTTGTGTTTATTACAGAAAGAAATCAAAAGAGTGACTGGAATTTTCCATTGGTTTGGGTAAGAAATTTTAGTAGACCTGAGCTTAGAAACAGAATTGGCTCAAGTGATTGTGCCTTGATTTAGTTTACATTAAATGGAAGAATAAACAAAAGAAAAACTGGAGCTAATGTTCTCCATTTCAAAAGGGCAAGCTCTGATGGACTAAGTGCTCTGAGTACTGTAGTTGCTGAAGTCAACACACTCTGTTTCTCCAGGCATTGGATGGGGAAGAGAGTGGTGTTAATAAGATAAAACTAGACAGGAGGGAAAAAATAAGGATCTATGGACCTGTTGGATAAACAGCCACTTACAGGTTTAGTTAATAAGATCTGAGATTGACAAAGTTGCATTCCTAGCAGGAGGGAAAAAATAAGGATCTATGGACCTTTGGATAAACACCACTGAGCCACTTACAGAGTGTGTTGACTTCAGCAACTACAGTACTCAGAGCACTTAGTCATCAGAGCTTGCCTTTGAAATGGAGAACATTAGCTCCAGTTTTTCTTTTGTTTATTCTTCCATTTAATGTAAACTAAATAAAGAACACAATCACTTCAGAGGCCAATTCTGTTTCTAAGCTCAGGTCTACTAAAATTTCTTACCCAAACCAATGGAAAATTTCAGTCACTCTTTTGATTTCTTTCTGTAATAAACACAACTGCATGTATTATGTACAATTGTCATCATCAGCTACTTAATTTCATTGATACCAGAATGCCCAGGAACCTTTTTAGGAGGCATTTTGTCTTAATTGTGCTTAGTAGAGAGGGATAAAGAGCCTGAGAGGCAAGACAAATCTTCAACATAAGTGGAAATAATTGGAATTTGACTGTGACAAATTAGGCCTTTTTAGCCCAAATTAGATAAAACATAAAGGCTATATGTATTAAAAGGGGACTATTTCCAGGTCAGATGAGTTGCTTGAAATGTTTCATTTTGTTTTAACTCCATTAGAACTGATTCAATGGCCTTTTCATTTTGGTTTTCCCCCTCCAGCATTTTGAAAATTAAAAAAAAGAAAAAAAGGAAAAAAATATCTGACCTGTCAGAGATGAAAATTACTTTAATATTAAATGTTCACACTTTGATTCCTCCTAGAAAGTGTGTTTTAAAATGACTTCCTATGCTGTTTTGTATCTGGCAGCGGATTAAAAATATGCTTACCCTGTAACAGAAATTAAACAGGAATGTGCAGTGCATGTGATCAATCACAGCTAAGCAAACTCTGCAAACTGTAGAAATGTTCACTGAATTATTCTCATGGTGACCTGTGGTTCTGCTAGGTGTTATTCCACAGTGCATGCTTCTGCTTTTGTAATCACTGCTACATTGGACATGTTCCTCGGAGGGAAAAGGTCCTTGATGGAAATGTTACGCTGACTGTGGTAGATTTTGAGGACTGTTCTCTCTGCAGAGAGGACGGTCCTCTAATAAAGAGGCATCTGGGCCTTCTTGTCTCTTTTTCATCTATTAAGATATGTTATGCTAGGCTCTGGACAGCTGGATTGTGATATTTTTGCCCCTAGGGTGTTTTGGGTAGTGCAGTAGGAGAGCATTATCTCTAGGAGCCAGTGAATCTAGAAATATATCTCAAGGATGAAACCTGGAGGAGAACTGCAAAGAATGAATTTCCATCTTGATTAATTACACAGTATTGATCCTCTGTGGAAAAGAGCAATTATCCCAGACACTCTGCTCGCAGGAGTGAAAGCCACTGGGAAAGCCACTCTGATAAAGAGATGAACGTTTTCCCTCCAAAGGGCTCAACTCGTTTTATCCTCAGGGTCTGCAGTTTTAAATTTAGACCAAAAGAAAAAAAAAATTGAGCTTTAGTGTAGATGTGCCCAGCTTATATAGAGTGCAGCAGAAGTTGTACAGAGAAGTGGCAGGGTTAAAACTCCATTCCAGTTGGTAAAGTGTGAAATCTGGCCTTGTGCACCTTTTCATGAACGAGTTTATCCAGAGTTTTCAAAATCTGCAGGTTGTACATTGAAAGTTATCATAATGAGGATGTCATTCTCCCCCAACCACTGCCTTGCAGCTGCAGGTGTCTTCATAGGCATTGATCAGAAGGATGCCAGATTCTACCCTATGCATCAAGGAAATAAAGCACTACCAATGAATGTGTCAAGTGCAGGATCTCTCACAGAGATATGCTGACATTGTCTTCTCTTCTGATCTTGAGAGCAGTTGTGACTCTTGAGATTTATTATTTATTTTTTTTTTTTTTAATTCAGTAGTGTTAGTCTGTATTAACCTACATGAAGTGCAGCCATGAGTAAAATTTGTAGTACTGGCCTAAACTTATGCCCAAATTGCAACCATTCCTTTAGACTGAGATTTTCTCTGTTGTTTTCACCAGACTGCATTTCCAGTCACCAGGGGATAAGAGCCACCAGTGCCAGTCAAACCAGTGTTAATCCATACCCCTGTGTTTGCTCTCTTTGGTGCACCTGAAGCTTGATCCTCTACCACCCCCTTACTCCAAGGCTGTTGTTACTCTGCAGCACTCCAAGATCTAAAGCCTTGAAGATTTTCTCAGCATATGCTCAACGCCATGGGTCCTCTTTGCTCCCATGGAGGTAGGGAAGGAATTGAGGGTGAGAACCTTCTCTTAGCTCTAGATGGCTTCAACCCTCCTTAGCTGTAGATGCCTTTCCCTTTTGGAGCCTTGCTGGTCACACAAAGTTGGCAGATCCCCCTCAGGGATATTACCCTTGAACTAGCTACCCACACTCTCCTCTTTTCCCCTATTGAGCTCCTGTGTTAAGAATCACTCATGTTAATCAGTTGCATTAACAAATCCAGACAAACTGTTAGCTTTTCCCTGTTGCTTCTATAGCATACTCAACTGTCGGTTGCTTGCTGAACCCGTCTTTGATCCCGTGTTTACTGAGATTTGTCTTTGATTCATAACCCTTGCTTTCCTCAGTTGTTGATCACTATGGGAAGCTTTATCAAAAGTTCATATGCTTTGGGAGATATTTGAGTCCTCTTTCAGTCAGTGCTATGACAAACACATGAAGCACGCTTTTCTCCAAGAAGCTGTCCCTAATTTTTGAGAAACAAACTGCTCTAATTCTTCTGCTCAGATCCTACAAACTACAATTCCCATAGTACCACTCAGTATCACAGCTTTGGTAATGTGGCTATTTGTACTCAGCCACAGCTGGGATTTGGTGTAAAACAATTTTTGTGTGTATAGCATCTGTAGATGACTGGCTTTTGTAGCAGCAGGCTATTATATGCAAAATATTTTACTTTTTTGGGGGGGGTGGGTGAAATTCCAAAAAAGGGTAAATCAAAATTTTA
>NW_026914716.1:0-8042 GCF_034315485.1 Pezoporus occidentalis | reverse complement strand
TTAATAAAAAAAAAAACTATAGAGATAGCAAAGCATGCTTCTCATGGTTCCTACCTCCCAAGCCCAAGGACCCTGGGAAAGCCCATCAGCAAACCAGCTCCACAAGCGTCATGGCAGTGCGAGGTGGCAGGCCCAACCTTAGCGGGCGTCCCCGCGCAGGAACCTTCACCTGCCTGGCATGGTTTCGCCACCCTCACACAGCAGGAGGCTCGGGCTTTCATACTCACAAAAACACGCGCTCATTGCTACGCAGGGGGCCAGCCCACGTCGCAAGAAGCGGCCAACCGTATCTAGGAAGGTCTCCCAGGGTCAGGACTTCTCCAGGCAGTTCTAAAGCACAACTCTCTGGCTAGGAACCAAAGCTGGACCTCGCCTGAAGCAGCCACAGCACAACTCTCTGCGGGGACCCAAAAGGAAACAAACACACTTCCCACCCTTCCCTGGTTCACCAAGGACCGTTACCTACTGCCCCTGACACGACCCCCCAGACTTAACCCCCACAAATGGCACCTTTTCATCCTGGCTTTAAAAACCCCCAGGCACTACCTTCACTAAAACTACCATTCCCCTCCCAGCCACCTCCAAGCGTCTTCTACACATTCTGGATCAAACATACATTGGAAATTACATCTCAAACACCTTCCTGCCATTCTGACGCTGTCTCCCACCCCCGCGCCTCCTAAAGCGCTCCCGCTACTTAGCTTGCATATTTCCATGCCTCTCGAAGCAACCTCACTCCACAACTCCCACGGAACCCCAGCCATGTGAGACCTTGAAAAGCCTTCTCATCTGCAGAAAAAACCCAAAACCAGGGAACACCCTGGGGTGGCCCTCATCTCCACCACCCCAGCCATCCCGCCCGGCCTTTCCTTACCAAACCTCGGCCTCCTCCAAAGCTCCTCAACACTGGCTTGCCTGTCCCAAAGCCATTCCACAGAGTGACCTGGGCTCTCCTGCCCTCATGGACTCACCTGGTTCCATCACTCGGCTCAACCCTCCTCCATCACCCTCTCACAGGTGGCTAACCATCTCACCATCTGCAAGAGCAACCAGGCCTTATTCACAGCAATGCCAAGCAAGTCTGTGTATGCCTGTCAATCTCAACCCAGACCCTCACACCCTCTGGCTCAGACAAGCTTATTAATACAAAAAAAAACTATAGAGATAGCAAAGCATGCTTCTCATGGTTCCTTATCTTACCAAGCCCAAGGACCCTAGGAAGACCATCAGCAAACCAGCTCCGACAAGCGTCATGGCAGTGCGAGGTGGCAGGCCCAACCTTAGCGGGCGTCCCCGCGCAGGCAACCTTCACCTGCCTGGCATGAGCTTCTGCCACCCTCACACAGCAGGAGGCTCGGGCTTTCATACTCACAAAAACGCGCGCTCATTGCTACGCAGGGGGCCAGCCCACGTCGCAAGAAGCGGCCAACCGTATCTAGGAAGGTCTCCCAGGGTCAGGACTTCTCCAGGCAGTTCTAAAGCACAACTCTCTGGCTAGGAACCAAAGCTGGACCTCGCCTGAAGCAGCCACAGCACAACTCTCTGCGAGGAGCCAAAGGCAACAAACACTACTTTCCCACCCTTGCCTGGTTCACCAAGGACCGTTACCTACTGCCCCTGACACGACACCCCAGACTTAAGCCCCACAAATGGCACCTTTTCATCCTGGCATTTAACTCCCAGGCACTACCTTCACTAAAACTGACCATTCCCCTCCCAGCCACCTCCAAGCGTCTTCTCACACATTCTGGATCAAACACTACATTGGAACGATACATCTCAAACACCTTCCTGCCATTCTGACGCTGTCTCCCACCCCCTCGCCTCCTAAAGCCGTCCCTCTACTTAGCTTGCATAGTTCCATGCCTCTCGAAGCAACCTCACTGCTCACAACTCCCACGGCAGACGCCAGCCATGCTGTGCAGACCTTGACAAGTTCCTCTTCATCATCTGCAGAAACAAACCAAAACCAGGGAACAGCCTGTGGTGGCCCTCATCTCCACCACCCCAGCCATCCCGCCCGGCCTCTTCCTTACCAAACCTCGGCCTCCTCCAAAGCTCCTCAACACTGCGCTTGCCTGTCCCAAAGCCATTCCACAGAGTGACCTGGGCTCTCTCCTGCCCTCCGTGCTCTAGGGGTGCAACAGAAGACAATGACCATGGTTCTTGCAAAAGTGACCGACCCCACAATCCTTCTTCTTACCTCCCTCACTCAACTCAAGCACTCATCCTACTCCAAAGATCCACGGCAAGACCTGCAATACCAAACACAAATACTAAAAGCACTGAACATGTTCTTCTCAATTCTAAGCTACCGCACACACACACAAACCCCTTACCTCCTCACAGCCCTCCAACATTGGCACCTTTACCTCGCCCGAGTTGTCTGCAGCACCTGAAACACCAAGGGAAACAGATAAACCCTGAGAGAAGGTTCAAAGTAACACCCTCCCCTCACCAAGTCCCCACTCCCTCTCCCATCACTCTGCTACTCCTGCGCTGGACTTTGCACGCCTTCCCTTCTCTTCTTTGAGCCCGGGCACCGCCTGCAGAACACAACATGAAGAGCTGGTTTTCATTTCACAAGAACCACAAGACGCTCCACCAATTGCTGCTTCAGTCTGCCAAGCAGAACTCACCGAGTCCAGGACAGCTCTGGGGCACCCAGCTCGCTTCGCACCTCCAAATTCAAAACACACAGCAAGTCATCATCCCACCAGGAGAATAAACTGGAATTTGCTTCTGACACCACAGATGGACTCACCTGGTTCCATCACTCGGCTCAACCCTCCTCCATCACCCTCTCACAGGTGGCTAACCATCTCACCATCTGCAAGAGCAACCAGGCCTTATTCACAGCAATGCCAAGCAAAAGCTTATTCTGCCTCTAAGGCTCAGCCCAAGCTCACACTGACACTTGGGTTGTCTGAATATGAGTCTGTGTATGCCTGTCAATCTCAACCCAGACCCTCACACCCTCTGGCTCAGACACTAACTCTACATAGACTATCCCACCCACTCCCAAGCAGGCTCTCTGGGCCTGCGTCATTAATTACAAGCTTATTCTCAGACCTCTTTCTCTCCATTCACACAGCTCATCCAGAGGAGAGAACTACACCGTGATTAGAAAACCCCACCACATACGTTCCACAGTTCAAGAAATCTATCTGACAGAAAACCAGAGACAAGCAGAAAACTCACAGCTAGCTTATTAATACAAAAAAAAACTATAGAGATAGCAAAGCATGCTTCTCATGGTTCCTTATCTTACCAAGCCCAAGGACCCTAGGAAGACCATCAGCAAACCAGCTCCGACAAGCGTCATGGCAGTGCGAGGTGGCAGGCCCAACCTTAGCGGGCGTCCCCGCGCAGGCAACCTTCACCTGCCTGGCATGAGCTTCTGCCACCCTCACACAGCAGGAGGCTCGGGCTTTCATACTCACAAAAACGCGCGCTCATTGCTACGCAGGGGGCCAGCCCACGTCGCAAGAAGCGGCCAACCGTATCTAGGAAGGTCTCCCAGGGTCAGGACTTCTCCAGGCAGTTCTAAAGCACAACTCTCTGGCTAGGAACCAAAGCTGGACCTCGCCTGAAGCAGCCACAGCACAACTCTCTGCGAGGAGCCAAAGGCAACAAACACTACTTTCCCACCCTTGCCTGGTTCACCAAGGACCGTTACCTACTGCCCCTGACACGACACCCCAGACTTAAGCCCCACAAATGGCACCTTTTCATCCTGGCATTTAACTCCCAGGCACTACCTTCACTAAAACTGACCATTCCCCTCCCAGCCACCTCCAAGCGTCTTCTCACACATTCTGGATCAAACACTACATTGGAACGATACATCTCAAACACCTTCCTGCCATTCTGACGCTGTCTCCCACCCCCTCGCCTCCTAAAGCCGTCCCTCTACTTAGCTTGCATAGTTCCATGCCTCTCGAAGCAACCTCACTGCTCACAACTCCCACGGCAGACGCCAGCCATGCTGCAGACCTTGACAAGTTCCTCTTCATCATCTGCAGAAACAAACCAAAACCAGGGAACAGCCTGTGGTGGCCCTCATCTCCACCACCCCAGCCATCCCGCCCGGCCTCTTCCTTACCAAACCTCGGCCTCCTCCAAAGCTCCTCAACACTGCGCTTGCCTGTCCCAAAGCCATTCCACAGAGTGACCTGGGCTCTCTCCTGCCCTCCGTGCTCTAGGGGTGCAACAGAAGACAATGACCATGGTTCTTGCAAAAGTGACCGACCCCACAATCCTTCTTCTTACCTCCCTCACTCAACTCAAGCACTCATCCTACTCCAAAGATCCACGGCAAGACCTGCAATACCAAACACAAATACTAAAAGCACTGAACATGTTCTTCTCAATTCTAAGCTACCGCACACACACACAAACCCCTTACCTCCTCACAGCCCTCCAACATTGGCACCTTTACCTCGCCCGAGTTGTCTGCAGCACCTGAAACACCAAGGGAAACAGATAAACCCTGAGAGAAGGTTCAAAGTAACACCCTCCCCTCACCAAGTCCCCACTCCCTCTCCCATCACTCTGCTACTCCTGCGCTGGACTTTGCACGCCTTCCCTTCTCTTCTTTGAGCCCGGGCACCGCCTGCAGAACACAACATGAAGAGCTGGTTTTCATTTCACAAGAACCACAAGACGCTCCACCAATTGCTGCTTCAGTCTGCCAAGCAGAACTCACCGAGTCCAGGACAGCTCTGGGGCACCCAGCTCGCTTCGCACCTCCAAATTCAAAACACACAGCAAGTCATCATCCCACCAGGAGAATAAACTGGAATTTGCTTCTGACACCACAGATGGACTCACCTGGTTCCATCACTCGGCTCAACCCTCCTCCATCACCCTCTCACAGGTGGCTAACCATCTCACCATCTGCAAGAGCAACCAGGCCTTATTCACAGCAATGCCAAGCAAAAGCTTATTCTGCCTCTAAGGCTCAGCCCAAGCTCACACTGACACTTGGGTTGTCTGAATATGAGTCTGTGTATGCCTGTCAATCTCAACCCAGACCCTCACACCCTCTGGCTCAGACACTAACTCTACATAGACTATCCCACCCACTCCCAAGCAGGCTCTCTGGGCCTGCGTCATTAATTACAAGCTTATTCTCAGACCTCTTTCTCTCCATTCACACAGCTCATCCAGAGGAGAGAACTACACCGTGATTAGAAAACCCCACCACATACGTTCCACAGTTCAAGAAATCTATCTGACAGAAAACCAGAGACAAGCAGAAAACTCACAGCTAGCTTATTAATACAAAAAAAAACTATAGAGATAGCAAAGCATGCTTCTCATGGTTCCTTATCTTACCAAGCCCAAGGACCCTAGGAAGACCATCAGCAAGCGGGCGTCCCCGCGCAGGCAACCTTCACCTGCCTGGCATGAGCTTCTGCCACCCTCACACAGCAGGAGGCTCGGGCTTTCATACTCACAAAAACGCGCGCTCATTGCTACGCAGGGGGCCAGCCCACGTCGCAAGAAGCGGCCAACCGTATCTAGGATTTTTTTTTTTTTTTTTTTTTTTTTTTTTTTTTTTTTTTTTTTCTCCAGGAGTCAAACACAACTCTCTCTAGAACAAGCTGGACCTCGCCTGAAGCAGCCACAGCACAACTCTCTGCAGGAGCCAAAGGCACAACACTACTTTCCCCCCTTGCCTGGTTCACAAGGACCGTTACCTACTGCCCCTGACACGACACCCGTAAGCCCCACAATGGCACCTTTATCCTGGCATTTAACTCCCAGGCACTACCTTCACTAAAACTGACCATTCCCCTCCCAGCCACCTCCAAGCGTCTTCTCACACATTCTGGATCAAACACTACATTGGAACGATACATCTCAAACACCTTCCTGCCATTCTGACGCTGTCTCACACCCCCTCGCCTCCTAAAGCCGTCCCTCACTAGCTGCAATTTCCATGCCTCTCGAAGCAACCTCACTGCTCACAACTCCCCCGGCAGACGCCAGCCATGCTGCAGACCTTGACAAGTTCCTTTATCATCTGCAGAACAAACCAAAACCAGGGACAGCTGTGGTGGCCCTATCTCCACCACCCAGCCATCCGCCCGGCCTTTCCTTACCAAACCTCGGCCTCTCCAAAGCTCCTCAACACTGCGCTTGCCTGTCCCAAAGCCATTCCACAGAGTGACCTGGGCTCTCTCTGCCCTCCGTGCTCTAGGGGTGCAACAGAAGAAAATGACCATGGTTCTTAAAAGTGCCACCCCACAATCCTTCTTCTTACCTCCCTCACTCAACTCAAGCACTCATCCTACTCCAAAGATCCACGGCAAGACCTGCAATACCAAACACAAATACTAAAAGCACTGAACATGTTCTTCTCAATTCTAAGCTACCGCACACACACACAAACCCCTTACCTCCTCACAGCCCTCCAACACTGGCACCTTTACCTCGCCCGAGTTGTCTGCAGCACCTGAAACACCAAGGGAAACAGATAAACCCTGAGAGAAGGTTCAAAGTACACCCCCCCCCAAGCCCCCCCCCCTTCCCTCATCTGCACCCCCCGGGATTTTCAGCCCCCTTTTTTCCAGCCCGGGCACCCCTCAAACAAAACAGAAAGTTTTTCACACAAGAAAAAACCCTAAATTTTGGCTTCGCCCAAGAGAACTCACCGTCCAAACACTGGGGGCACCCCCTCCTTCCCCTCCAAAAAAAAACACCAAAATAAACCCCCACCGGGGAAATAAACGGAATTTTGCCACAACAATGGGTAGGTTCACCCGGCTCCCCCTTTCCCCTTCTAAGGTGGAAACCTTCAATCTAAAACCCGGGCCTTACACCGCCAACAAAACTTAGCCTCAACCCCCAAGCCCCTGCCTTGGGTTTTAATAAGCTTTAGCCTTTCTCAACCCAACCCCCCCCCCCCGGGGAGAACTAACCAAATAGAACCCACCCCCCCCCAAAGAGGCCCCTCCCTGCGAAAAACAAGCAAATTTAACTCTTTTTCCAAAACTATAGAGGGGGAAACTCCCTATTCCCCCCACCAAAGCCAAAGAAAGAAACATCGCAAAAACCAGGACAAGAAAAAAAAACCACAGTGCAAATACCGGAAAAGCAAATTTTTTATGGTTCCACTTCCCAAACCCCAAGGCCCTGGGCCATCACAAACCGCCCCGAAAAGGCACAGTGCAGGGGCGGCCAACCCTTTCAGGGGCCCCCGGCAGGAACCTTCCCCTCCGGCGGGGTTTTGCCACCCTCCCAGAAGGCGGGGGTTTCAAAACCCCCAAAACCCCTCTTCTCGGGGGGGACCCCAGCGAAAACCCACCTTCGGGGGTCCCAAAATAGGTCCCGGCACAAACCAAAACTTGGGGGGCCAAAACCCCCTTTTGGGCCTAACCCAAAGCACAACCTTCAACCAAAGGAAAAAACCCTTTTTCCCCCCCTTTCCGGTTCCCCAAAGGACCCCCACCCCCCTGAACGAACCCCAACCCCCAAAAGGGCCCCTTTTTCTCCCTTTCCCCCAGGCCTCCTTAAAAAAATGAATTCCCCCCCCACCCACCTCCGCTCCACCCGGCAAACCACATTGAAAAACTTAAAAACCTCCTCTTTTTGACCCCCCCCCCGCCCCTTTTTGGCCCTTCACGCTTTTCCGCCTTCAACAACCTCCTCCCCAAACCCCCACCGCCCCGCCGGGCCAACCTTACAATTTCCTTTTCCTCTCTCGCCCCCAGGGAACAGGGGGGGCCCTTCTACCACCCCACCATCCCCCCCTTTTTTCCCTTTCCCAAAACCTCGGCCTCTAAAAACCCCCAACACGGCGCCTCCCCAAACCACCACAATACCCCCTTTTCCCTGCCCTCCTTTAGGGGGCAACAAAAAAAACCTTTCTAAAAAGGCCCCCCAAAATCCCTTTTACCTCCCCATCCTAAAGCCCCTTGAAAAAGGAAACCCGAAACCAAAAAAAAAAAAAGATAACTTTCCCCCAACCCCCAACTCCCCCACACCCAAACCCCTTTCCTCCTCCACCCCTCCCTTCCCTTTCCCCCCCTCGC
>NW_026914715.1:0-7303 GCF_034315485.1 Pezoporus occidentalis | reverse complement strand
TTATTCCCTTTTTTCCTAGATTTTCTTTGCAATTAAAGGGGAACTGGAAGTATATAATAAAATGTGTGAATGAGTGTAGAGGGTTATCTTCAGCTTCCTTGTGCTTACTAGGAAAAATGTCAAGCTTGGAGAGGGCTACACCTGGTCATCAGTGGTCTAACCTGTTCTCAGCAATATTTAGTGTGGAAGTGTAAAGCTTTTCAGGTAATTAAAACCCCATTCTTAGACCACACAAATGCTTGAGCCCTTTGCAGCAAGCCTGAAAATTTAGTCCTTGGACTACACCAATGTATTTTCTTCATGTCACTCCCCTTAGTCTTGAATGCCTGGAGAGAGATGCAGGCAGAGCTCTCCATGCACCTTGGGAAGAATCAGTATGCAGAGAGTGCCTACTGAGGCATGTACACTCACCTGATGTCCATGCCCGAGGGAGAGTCACATTGTATTGTTACATTAGTGGTTTGCATTAAGCATTGAAAAAATGATAGGAGAGCAAGGAATAAGAGATGAGAGACTAGTGCTTCATTTGTGTGTATTCCCCAGAGCTTTTACCAATTTAAAACTGTTTTAAAAAAAAGAAGTCTTTCTACTTTGGAGTTATCTCAATGTGCCATTTTATCATAAAACCAGAATCCTTTGAGAAATTTTGGCATTCAGTGGTTTGGAGGCATGACAATATACTGTATTTCTGTGCAGATAAACCTAAATGGCAAACTAGAAATAGATATTTTTAACCAAACTGATTGCAACTTCTGATGCAGAAAAAAACTAAACCCAAACAAGAAACTCTCCACAACAAAATGAACTTTTCATATACCTGTTATCATGTTATCACAATGATTTGTGCTATACGTTATCGTTATAGCTAGGTTAGTTCTCTCTAGCTTATTTTTCACCATTTAGCTGGATGCTATTTTTATAGCAATCCCTTAATAAAAGTCCTTCCTTTCGCTTAGATAACATTAATTTGCTGATTGATCTTTTTCTAAGTGGAGAAATAAGTTTGAAGCATACATTGGCATCCTGATGGCTTGAGTGGTCTCACTGCCAGCTCTTGGCATCAGCAGCCAACTTTTCAATTAGGAGGTGAGAGTGACTCATGCTGGTTTTGCCATTTATCTCATCTCTAAGGAGCAACACATTTTACCTTTCTGAAAACAGCTCCAAAAAACTGCAGTTCAAGTGCGTTTTGATTGAGTGGCTGATCTCTGCCTCGCATCTGAAAAGTTCACTCCCAAGTTTCAGCGCCATTCCAAAATGCTTGGACTGAAGGCATGAAATACAGAAAATTATCAGAGTAGTAATAATGATAATACTAGAAAAACATATATTGGTGAGCAGCCTAAGATATTATAAATCCAAAAAAAAAAAAATGTTATGGGTAATTTTCTTCTCATAACCAAGGACAAAGTCTATTACTCTTTAATATTGCACCAATTCAATTCCAGTTTAAGAGCTAAGATTTTGGCTTGATTTTCTCTTTTGAAAAATGTATCTCCTATTCTTGTTCCCAGTTGTTCCATAAGAACAACTTTTTATTCTTCTTTTTTCATCTTCATAGTTCCTATAATTAAAAGGGATGAAGGAATATTAAGTTACAGAATCTCTGCCAATTGCTGTTTCATTTTTTTAAAAGCATGTATTTAAAATAATACTATTTTCTCTCTTATAAAGAAATAATATGTGTTGAAAAAGAAAGGAAAGAATACTTCAAGCTCTCCTGTTTTCCTGCTGCATTTAAATCCACCTCACAGCTCAGATTGCTTTTTTAATCAAAGCAGTAATGGAAGAACAGTCCTTACACTCAAATACAATCACATTTAATCATATTTAATATCCTTATTTCTCAGGCCCATCAGACTTTAAAAATTTGATTGTTTTAGTTTGATTTAAAACTTAAGGCGAGTCAAACCCAGTAAAAAAGTGTATTTTTGTTATTAGTGTGTTCCAGTTGCTGTGGTTTCTTATGGTGCTTGTATTTGGCTGTTATGTTGTGGAACAAAGATTTCTGAGCACCCTTTCAGAGGAACATGAGAGATTAAAATGGTATAATTTTAGCCAAATATACTACATTTTTCATAAGAAAAAAAATTAATTGATCTTATGATACATTAATCTTAGTCCTACAAGAGACAGAGTGATTATCATGGATCATTACATTGTCCCCTTCTGGCTCTTTTCCTGTTTCACAACAACAGTCAGCTGCACAGACTTCTGAGTTCTTTTTACTCCATGAGAATCTTGCAAAATAATTCCAGTTGACATGGAAATCTCCCACCTTGTCTGCAGTCTTCATTTTCAGGTTATAAAACAAAGGACTGTAGATGAATTCATGACTCTCTTTTGACTAAAGTCCATTGTATTTGCCTGCAATTATCCTCTAATTTCTAGAACATAATGCTTCCTCAACACAAACTCTGTAATCAATGGTGTCAATGCTTTCCTCCCCCAAATTGGATTATACACTTCACATGGGAGCACACTAGTTGAAGTCAATGATGGTTAGTTATCCTTTTGATGAACAGCCTTGACCTGCAGTTTTCTTTACCAATTATGCCCAAAAAATTGGATTATACACTTCACATGTTCAGGGTCAAGTCACTGTGGAGTTTTAACACAATAGAGATTGATCTTTGGATTTCTGGAGTGTTAGACCATGACAATCTGTCCATGTTGGCATTGTGGATCAGATTGGTGGTTAACTGATGGGACTTTCAAGACCATTATCTGAGAGCAGTATATATTATAAACTTCATTATATGTGAAAATCAAAAAACAGCAAAGAGTGTAGTTCTGCTTGTTAGGGAATATATTACAAGGATGTGCTCCCATTTTGTATAATGAAGCTCTCCAGATAATGGGTCTGCACTGTATAATCTTACAATTCTCAAACAGTGTCCATCCTTTTATAAATTCCACTTTCATGCTAAATTAATAGAATTATAGTCTTTCCATAGAAGACTAACAATGCCAACATGGACAAGCCTTTTTGAGCTGTTAATCTATATCTCAGCTTTCCTGTTTTACACATGCAAATTGTCATGGTCTAACAGCTCCATAAATCGAAGATCAATCTCTGACACAAGCCTGCCCTTTCCTGCTCTGTTCCTTCTCACCCACACAAAACACATGCATCAAATTAACAAGGATTACAGAGTTTGCCTTTATGCATGTTATGCAGTGTCAGTCTAATACCAACATAATTGTTGTATTCATGCTCATGAAAGACTGCAAGCACTTGTGAGATGTCTGTTTATCTACACTCACCTTACATCAGGGCAAATGGGTTCTCAAGTTTTCCTCTTAAAGCATATAGTCTTCGTGCATGTTTCACCATCATGATTGGTGGTTATGATGGGACTTTCAACTAGATGTGAAGTGTATAATCCAATTTGGGGGTAGGATAATTGATTACAGCAAATACATTCTGTGTGTTACTTTAGTAATTGCAGCAAAGAGAGTCATGAATTCATCTACAGTCCTTTGTTTATAACCTGAAAATGAAGACTGCAGACAGAGGTGGGAGATTTCCATGTCAACTGGAATTATTTTGCGGTTACCATGGAGTAAAAGAACTCAGAATCTTGTGCCACTGACTGTTGTTGTGAAACAGGGAAAACTACAGAAGGGGACAATGTAATAATGCAGTATAATCACACTGTCTCTTGTAGGACTAAGATTAATGTATCATAAGATCAATTAATTTTTTTCTTATGAAAAATGTAGTATGTTTGGCTAAAATTATACCATTTTAATCTCTGCATGTTTCCTCTGAAAGGGTGCTCAGAAATCTTTGTTCCACAACATAACAGCCAAAAGCTCAAGCACCATAAGAAACCACACAACTGGAACACACTAATAACAAAAATACACTTTTTTACTGGGTTTGACTCACCTTAAGTTTTAAATCAAACTAAAACAATCAAATTTTTAAAGTCTGATCAGCTGAGAAATAAGGATATTAAATATGATTAAATGTGATTGTATTTGAGTGTAAGGACTGTTCTTCCATTACTGCTTTGATTAAAAAGCAATCTGAGCTGTGAGGTAGAAAAGTTAAATGCAGCAGGAAAACAGAGAGAGCTTGAAGTATCTTTCCTTTCTTTTTCAACACATATTATTTCTTGTATGAGAAAATAGTATTATTTTAAATACATGCTTTTAAAAAAATGAAAGCACATTGGCAGAGATTCTGTAACTTAATATTCCTTCATGCCTTTTAATTATAGGAACTATGAAGATGAAAAAAGAAGAATAAAAAGTTGTTCTTATGGAACAACTGGGAACAAGAATAGGAGATACATTTTCAAAAGAAGAGTGGACCGGAAACCTTAGCTCTTAAACTGGAATTGAATTGGTGCAATATTGGAGTTTAAAGAGTAATCAAGTTTTTGTCCTCAGGTTATGAGAAGAAAATTACCCATAACATTTTTTTTTTTTTGATTATAATATCTTAGCTGCTTCACCGGTCTATCTTTTTCTAGTATTATCATTATTACTACTCTGATAATTTTCTGTATTTCATGCCTTCACCTCCAAGCATTTTGAATGGCGCTGAAAACTCAAGTGAACTTTTCAGATGCGAGGCAGAGATCAGCCACTGATCAAAACGCACTTGAACTGCAGTTTTTGGAGCTGTTTTCAGAAAGGTAAAATGTGTTGCTCCTTAGAGATGAGATAAATGGCAAAACCTAGCACAGATCAGTCACTCTCACCTCCTAATTGAAAAGTTGGCTGCTCATCAAGAGCTGGCAGTGACCAGCTCTAAGCCATCAGGATGCCAATGTATGCTTCAAACTTATTTCTCCACTTCAGAAAAGATCAATCACAAATTAATGTTATATTAGCGAAAGGAAGGACTTTTATTGAAGAGGGAACTCTATAAAAATAGCATCCAGCTAAATGGTGAAAAATAAGCTAGAGAGAAAACTAACCTAGGCTGTAACAATAACATAGTAGCACAAATCGTGTGATAACATGATAACAGGTATATGAAAAGTTCATTTTGTTGTGGAGGGTTTCTTGTTTGGGTTTAGTTTTTTTTCTGCATCAGAAGTTGCAATCAGCTTTTTGGTTAAAATATCTATTCTAGTTTGCCATTTAGTTTTATCTGCACAGAAATACAGTATATTGTCATGCCTCCAAACCACTGAATGCAAGAAAAATTTCTCAAAAGGATTCTGGTTTTATGATAAAATGGCACATTAGGATGACTCCAAAGTAGAAAGACTTCTTTTTTTTTAAAACAGTTTAAATTGGTAAAAGCTCTGGGAACCACACAAATGAAGCACTAGTCTCTGCATCTCTTATTCCTTGCTCTCCTATCATTTTTCAAATGTTAAATGCAAACCACTAAACACAGTAATGTAACAATACAATGTGACTCCTGGACATGGACATCAGGTGAGTGTACATGCCTCAGTAGGCACTCTCTGCATACTGATTCTTCCCAAGGTGCATGGAGAGCCTGCCTGCATCTCTACTCCAGGCATTCAAGACTAAGGGGAGTGACATGAAGAAAATACATTGGTGTAGTCCAAGGACTAATTTTCAGGCTTGTTGCAAAGGGCTCAAGCATTTGTGTAGTTAAGAATGGGGTTTAATTACCTGAAAAGCTTTACACTTCCACACTAAATATTTGTAGAACAGGTTAACCACTCATAGACCAGGTGTAGCCTCTCCAAGCTTGACAGTTGTTTTTTACCTCAGTAAGCACAAGGAAGCTGAAGATAAGCCCTCTACACTCATTCACACATATATGTATATACTTCCAGTTCCTGCCTTTAATTGCAAAGACATCTAGGAAGGGAGGACATAAAAAGAGAAATGTGCAAAACAGTATTTTGAAAAAAAAGATAGTAAAGGTGCTACCTGACTAGGTCTGGTGATTTATAGCAAGTGCCAATGAGGTCATTATTCCCACCTGTCCTTACCAGACAAAGCATTTATTCTTCAGCTATTGCCTGTGTTTTATGGAGACACACACAAACTGGTAACTATGGTTGTTGTGGAGCCGGCACACCGCCCATTCAGCTTTCTCTGCTATGCATGGGGGACTCTTCAGCCTCCTCAGCAAGTACCACCACAGCTCATGTGTCATGGCATTAAGACACAGGAAGAAGTTGCTGAAGAAACACCTGCTGAGCTCAGCAGTGCCAAAGAGCAGCAAGACAGCTCTAGCATCTCTAAAATAGATGCTGGGTTTTCTAACTCCAAGTCCAGGATCTTATTAAAAACCCAAACTTTCTGCTACAAGAATGATGTATGGTAACACCTCCACAGAGTCCTAAAATTCCTCAGGGCCAGGCAGAGTTTCAGGTGGCACGAAGGTTACAGTTTTCATTCTTAAACTTAAGTCCAAACCTTTCCAAAATGAAGAAAAAAAAAACCAAAACAATCGACCACTCCCCTAAAAAAAATCCAACATAAAAAAAAAGCAGTCCAGGACACTGAAACAGATGGGGCATGCCAGCATTTGCTTCAGCAGGGAAAAAAAAAGTTTATAATGGAGGCGCTGAAACAAGTTTAATTATAGAAGCATGAATGGCATCCCTATAATAAAACAAACTAAAAAGTCAAACAAATGTCCTTGACCTTTATTAAGGAGCTGTGTGCATTTGCCCTCTGATATAACACTATGGAAGCTTACCTCCCTCATACTGGTTCTTCTTACTCCTGGGTTTTACAAAAAGTACAAAGCTCAGAGTCACAATACTCTTGTAAAACTGAAAAGCATTTATTTCTCATGTTTAAGCCTTTTTTGGTTTGCCAGGTTTGCCGAGATAGCCTCACAAGATAAAGTCTTGTTTTCATAAGGGTCCTGGTACAGCAGGAATTATATTCATTCTAAATTTCAGTGCCATCATGCTAACATTTCATATGAAGCAGAAAGTACTTTCCCTACATATCAGTATGAAAATGTGAAAGACACCCTGGCTTAATGCTACTTTAAGAGATCAGAATTCATCTTTCGGTGTGTGTATCACTCTCTCAGTAGTATAACACAATAAAACAGCATTATTGTTCTGTGCCCAGGGAAATAAAAAAGGCATTTCTTTTTCAGCATGCAGAGTAAACTCTGAGTGAATCTTATGATTTAGCATGAGCATGGTGCAAAATCTGCTGAAATCCATGGGATCCTGTCTATTGATTTCAGAGGCATTTCAAATATGCCCTGTTGTAGGAAGACGCTTGTGAATCATTGACTGTTAGCTTGAGTTTGTTATCAAACACTAAACCACTTTATCTAAGAATTTTACAGATTTTATAAACCTCACTTCTTGTGACGGACATAACATTGTTC
>NW_026914714.1:0-6698 GCF_034315485.1 Pezoporus occidentalis | reverse complement strand
TGACAGTTCTTTTTGGCACGCAACGTGAGGCTCGAGGGGTTGAGATAAGAACAGATCTGACTGGATTGATAGTCACTCGTCACAATGCTGATTTACTGGCTCTCAAGGCTGTTCCTCTTGATCTCACAGTTTCAGTATATCGTATCTTACGTCCATCCGGTATTTGCTGTATTAGTGTTTTTCAAGTGTGGGGCTTGGGCTAAGGTTTTTGTCCCATTGTACTTTATAGTAATGACTTGTAATACAATAGAATCATTGATCATGAAACTGATCTGGCTTATGTTCCCAGTGTGGTCACCACCTTTATACTTTGGGAGGTATATGATGGAGGTGCTTAGCAATTACACATCTTTTTTCTCCTTCTCAGGTGCTCAACCTGTGAAGGAGACATCCTTTTACCCTCCTAGTCGTCCCCCCAGACCATTTACATTTGAGAGTTTTGAATTTTTTGAATGGCCTTTTAATGCTGTTGAGACTTGTTTGCTGATGGTGATGGGAATCACCATGCTAACACGCATACAGAGTGTGTTTTACCCACTACTGATTTCAAGAGTTAAGCAGAGTCAGGTTTGGGTCTTGTCTGGGGTCAAACGACGATGTAGGAGGACCAAGAGATTTTCCCTGAGGCTGACAGCCATGAGTGGCAGGGTGTGTGGGATAGTATGGGCAAGTATCTAGGTCAGTGGGCCCCTCCAGTACTTTGGAATTTCACTACCGAACAACTGCAAAATCCAGAAGATACCAGAGGTGGACAAATCATGGCAACGTGCTGGGGCTTGGCCTATGCTTACAGGGCCTTGTTCAACACTATCCAGCACCTTCAAAAGGAAAAGAATGTCGGCGGATCTGAGGGCAAAGCAACAGTCGCTACTCAAACTTTGGCCTCAATGAACAGAGCAGCTACCCCAGCGGCAAGTACAGCAGCTGCTCAAACTTCAACTGCAACAGACAGCGCGGTTACCCCAGCTCCAAGCACAGCAGCTGCACCACCCCCAGCAACAAGTACAGTTGCTACTCAAACCACAGTGATAATCACTGCAGCCAAACCAGAGGACCAATTTGTACCAATATCGGTTGCCCCTGTACGCAAGAGAACAAGCAAAAAGGAGGCAAAAAGGGTGAAGCGAGATGAAGAACCAATGAATTCACCACCCGGTCCAGAATCTGATCAGGAGTCATCACCACATGACGAAGAAGAAGAAGAAGAGGTAACTTCTCGACCTCGGACCTCAACCGAGCTGCGGAATATGCGAAAAGATTTTACCCGTCAACCAGGGGAGCACATCATCACCTGGTTACTCCGATGCTGGGACAATGGGGCCGATGGTCACGAACTAGAAGGTACAGAAGCCAAGCAGCTGGGATCACTTGCTAGAGAAGGGGGAATTGACAAAGCAATTGCAAGAGAGAAAAAGTCCCTCAGCCTTTGGAGGCGGCTCTTGGCAGCTGTGAAAGAAAGGTTTCCGTACAAGGACGATGTTACGAGTCGTTCGGCCAAGTGGACTACTAAAGACAAAGGCATCCAGTCTCTGAGGGAATCGGCCATCGTAGAGATGCTCTATCACATCAAGCCGAATAACGGGGATACACCTATAGATCCAGATGAAGTTGAATGTACACGACCCATGTGGCGAAAACTTACACGGAATGCACCGTCATCATATGCCCATTCATTGGCAACAGTGACCTGGAATGACATAGTACCACTAACAGTGGATGAAATGGTTCATAAACTCAGAGAGTTCGAAGACAATCTCACCCCTTCCATCATCTCAGCTGTGAAAAAACTGTCCCAGGACCTCGAACAATTGAGGGACAATCTATCTGATTTATCCAGCTCCTCACGTGTACCAACACACGTCTCAGCTATTAACAAAAGGCGTCCTATTGTTCAAGAGAGGAGATACAGGAGGTATACGCCACGGGGTACCCTATGGTTTTACCTGCTGGATCACGGAGAAGACATGACAAAGTGGGATGGAAAACCTACTTCAGCTTTGGAGGAACGGGTGAGTGAACTGAAGAGGGGAGCAAGGGCCAAGACTGATCGTCCCATGAGAGCTACGGCTTCAGTCTCTGGTGATCAGTTTCCCAGATGGAGTGGAAGAGCTGATTTTACTCCAGCTCCTGTGATAACGAAGAATAATCCCTTTCACCACGACTTAAGTGTCCAATGCTGTGACGACCATTAGAGGGGCCCTGCCTCCAGCCAGGTGGAGGTAGGGGACAATCGGATTTACTGGACTGTGTGGATCAGATGGCCTGGCACATCAGTCCCACACAAGTATAAGGCTCTAGTAGATACCGGTGCACAGTGTACCCTGATGCCATCAAGCTGTCAAGGGGTGGAACCCATCTATATTTCTGGAGTGACAGGAGGATCCCAAGAGTTGACTGTGCTGGAGGCTGAAATCAGCCTGACTGGGAGGGAGTGGCAAAAGCACCCTATTGTGACTGGTCCAGAGGCTCCATGCATCCTCGGCATAGACTACCTCAAGAGAGGGTACTTCAAAGACCCAAAAGGGTACCGGTGGGCTTTTGGTATTGCTGCTTTGGAGACTGAGGAAATTGAGCAGCTGTCCACCTTGCCTGGTCTCTCAGAAGATCCCTCTGCTGTGGGGTTGCTGAAAGTTGAAGAACAACAAGTGCCAATTGCGACCACAACAGTGCACCGGCGGCAATATCGCACCAACCGAGACTCCCTGATTCCCATCCATCAGCTGATCCGTAGACTGGAGAGTCAGGGGGTGATCAGCAGGACCCGCTCACCCTTTAATAGCCCCATATGGCCAGTGCGAATGTCTAATGGAGAATGGAGACTAACAGTAGACTATCGTGGCCTGAATGAAGTCACACCACCATTGAGTGCTGCCGTACCGGACATGCTAGAACTTCAGTATGAACTAGAGTCAAAGGCAGCCAAGTGGTATGCCACGATTGATATTGCCAATGCATTTTTCTCAATTCCTTTGGCAGCAGAGTGCAGGCCACAGTTTGCTTTTACTTGGAGGGGTGTCCAGTTCACTTGGAACCGACTGCCCCAGGGGTGGAAACACAGCCCTACCATTTGCCACGGACTGATCCAGAATGCACTGGAACAGGGGCAAGCTCCAGAACACCTGCAATACATTGATGACATTATTGTGTGGGGCGATACAGCGGAAGAAGTCTTTGAGAAAGGGAGGAAAATAATCCAAATCCTGCTGAAAGCTGGTTTTGCCATCAAACGGAGTAAGGTCAAGGGACCTGCACAGGAGATTCAATTTTTGGGAATAAAATGGCAAGATGGATGTAGACAGATCCCCACAGATGTGATCAACAAGATAACAGCAATGTCTCCACCAACTAATAAGAAAGAAACGCAAGCTTTCTTGGGTGCAGTGGGGTTCTGGAGAATGCACATCCCAAATTACAGTTCGATTGTAAGCCCTCTCTATCATGTGACCCGGAAGAAGAATGATTTTAAATGGGGCCCTGAGCAGCAACAAGCCTTTGAACAAATTAAACGCGAGATAGTTCATGCAGTAGCCCTTGGACCAGTCCGGACCGGGACAGATGTAAAAAATGTGCTGTACACTGCAGCTGGGGAGAACGGTCCTACCTGGAGCCTCTGGCAGAAAGCTCCAGGGGAGACTCGAGGTCGACCCCTCGGCTTTTGGAGTCGGGGATACAAAGGATCTGAGGCCAGCTATACCCCAACTGAGAAAGAGATACTGGCAGCCTATGAAGGGGTTCGAGCTGCTTCGGAAGTGATTGGCACTGAAGCACAGCTCCTCCTGGCACCCCGGTTGCCCGTGCTGGGCTGGATGTTCAAAGGCAGGGTCTCCTCTACACATCATACAACTGATGCTACATGGAGTAAATGGGCTGCACTAATTACACGACGAACTTGAATAGGAAATCTCAGTCATCCAGGCATTCTAGAAGTCATCATGGACTGGCCAGAGGGCAAAGATTTCGGAATGTCACCAGAGGAGGAGGTGATGCGCGCTGAAGAGGCCCCACCATATAATAAACTGTCAGAAAGGGAAAAGCAGTATGCCTTGTTTACTGATGGGTCCTGCCGTATTGTGGGAAAGCATCGGAGATGGAAGGCAGCTGTATGGAGTCCTGGACGACAAGTTGCAGAAACTGCTGAAGGAGAGGGTGAATCGAGTCAGTTTGCCGAGGTGAAAGCCATCCAGCTGGCCCTGGACATTGCTGAACGAGAAAAGTGGCCAGTACTTTATCTCTATACTGACTCATGGATGGTGGCAAATGCCCTGTGGGGGTGGTTGAAGCAATGGAAGCAGAGCAACTGGCAACGCAGAGGTAAACCCATCTGGGCTGCTGCACTGTGGAAAGATATTGCTGCCAGGGTGCAGAACCTGGTGGTGAAGGTACGTCATGTAGATGCCCATGTACCCAAGAGTCGGGCCACTGAGGAACACCAGAACAACCAACAAGTGGATAAAGCGGCTAAGATTGAAGTGGCTCAGATGGACTTAGATTGGCAACATAAAGGTGAATTATTTTTGGCCCGGTGGGCCCATGACACTTCAGGCCATCAGGGCAGAGATGCAACATATAGATGGGCCCGTGATCGAGGGGTGGACTTAACAATGGACACTATTGCCCAGGTTATTCATGAGTGTGAAACATGTGCTGCAATTAAACAAGCCAAGCGGTTAAAGCCTCTTTGGTATGGAGGACGATGGTTGAAGTATAAATATGGGGAGGCCTGGCAGATTGACTATATCACACTGCCACCAACCCGCCAAGGCAAGCGCCATGTGCTTACCATGGTGGAAGCAACCACCGGGTGGCTGGAAACATACGCCGTGCCCCATGCCACTGCCCGGAACACTATCCTGGGCCTTGAGAAACAGATTTTGTGGCGACACGGCACCCCAGAGAGAATTGAGTCAGACAATGGGACTCATTTCCGGAATAACCTTATAGATATTTGGGCCAAAGAGCATGGCATTGAGTGGGTATATCACATCCCCTACCATGCACCAGCCTCTGGGAAAATCGAACGGTACAATGGGCTGTTAAAAACTACACTGAGAGCAATGGGTGGGGGAACTTTCAAGCATTGGGATACACACTTACCAAAGGCCACCTGGTTGGTCAACACCAGAGGATCTGCCAACAGGGCTGGCCCAGCCCAGTCAGAACTTTTACATATTGTAGAGGGGGACAAAGTTCCCGTGGTGCATATGAAGAATTTGCTGGGGAAGACAGTCTGGGTAATTCCTGCTTCAGGTAAAGGCAAACCCACTCGTGGGATTGCTTTTGCTCAGGGACCTGGATATACTTGGTGGGTAATGCGGGAAGATGGGGAAGTCCGATGTATACCTCAAGGGGATTTGATTTTAGGGGAAAACAGCCAGTGAACTCAATTGTATGCTGTTGCCTGCTGTGTAATGCTTTTATAGCCCATCAACTAGATGTCTCCAGGTCACCAGCGACTGGCCCTGACTTCCCTCCAGCCATCATCCCAACAGAGAATGAACTTTGAACATCATGGACCGAATGGACTCGGCAGCATTATAGGGATTGGTCCATGCACTAAGAAAATGATTTTTTCCTCTTGGTCTGTATGTATATGGATGTATATATGTGGGAGAGCGATGGTGTATTGAAAATGTGGGATCTGAGCACGACGTGAATGGTATGGAATAAGGGGTGGATAATGTCCTGGGTTCCGCAGTAGCAGTCATGTTTTTCCTTTGTGTTAACTGGTGCAGTGCTGTGTTTTGACTTCCAGCCTGAGAACAGTGTTGGTGAAGCCGATGTTTTCGGTTGTTGCTAAGTGATGTTTACCCTGACCAAGGACTTTGTGAGGCTCATGCTCTGCCAGGGAGGAGGGGAAGCTGTGAGGAAGCAGAGACGGGGCGCCTGACCCGGGCTAGCCAGGGAGGTATTCCATACCACAGCACGTCATGCCCGGGGTGAGGGGTAACTGGGAGTTACCCGGAAGGACAGGGGCTTCCGGGTGGAACTCGCTTTCTTGGCCGGTGGTATCGTATTCTCTTCCCTTGTTATTTTCCCTTATCACTGTTTTAGCTGATAGTAGCGGTGGTGATTTGTTGCTGGACTGTTCTTGTCTCAACCCGTAGGAGTTGCACTCTCTCGATCCTCCTCCCCGTTCCTCCGGGAGCGGGGAAGGGGAGAGCCCCGGTGCAGGGGGGGGGGAAGACGGGCACCACTCACTGGGAGTTAGTGAACAAGTTACCTGACTGGGTTTAAACCACGACAGAGCCATAGGGTTATAAAGTCTCCCCCAGCCCTTCCTTTGTTGAATAAAACCAACACATGCTCGTTCTAAGTGTGCGTGCATTAGTTTACAACTAAATAACCAAATGTGTGCAGTATAACTGATTTCACTATCTCACTGCCCATCTAGGGATATGCAGCTGGAAGAGAGGGCTACGTTTTTGTCTGGGCACAAGAATGTCCTCCCATGCATCTACAGGTGCTCTTAATCTCTGGTTCACCTGGGACAGAGAACGATCTGTTAATCATGGGGGTGGCAATGGAAAAACTATACCTATGTCTATTTTTAGTACTTAGATACCAGGGTGACTTAGAAATATCTAAAATGTGTAGATAGTGAGTCAACGAGAACCAGTCTTCTAGATAGGAGTGTTTATGGCACACTGGGGAGAGGAGTCTGAACTTTGATATAGTGAGCCGAAATTTGTCCTTGTGTC
>NW_026914713.1:0-5404 GCF_034315485.1 Pezoporus occidentalis | reverse complement strand
AAGCCCCTCCCAAATCAAGTCAAGCCATCATCATAATAGTTGCTAACAAAGCCTAACGTCCCTGAAATTAATCATTTACAACCCCATACATCAATCAATCCCAGTCACAAATCAACCCCATCCTTCAATCAAACCCATTCTTCAGTCAACACTATCCTTCAGCCAACCCCACCCTTCAATCAACCCCATTCTTCAATCAACTCTGTCTTTCAATCAACCCCAGTCGCAAATCAACACCATTGTTCAATCAAAACATCTTCAATCAACCCCATCCTTTAATCAACCCCATCCTTCAATCAACCACTATCACCAATCAACCCCGTTCTTCGATCAACTATATCCTTCAATCAACCCCATCATTCAATCAATCATAGAATCATAGAATAGTTAGGGTTGGAAAGGACCTGAAGATCATCCAGTTCCAAACCCCCTGCCAGAGCAGGAACACCTAGATAACGTTACACAGGAATGTGTCCAGGCGGGCTTTGAATGTCTCCAGGGAAGGAGACATTCACAACCTCCCTGGGCAGCCTGTTCCAGTGCCTCACCCTCACTGAGAAGAAGTTCCTCCTTAAGTTTAAGTGGAACCTCTTGTGTTCCAGTTTGCACCCATTACCCCTTGTCCTATCATTGTTTGCCCACTGAGTAGAGCCTGGCTCCATCCTCCCTACAGGCCCCCTTCATATATTTATAGACACTATGAGGCACCCCTCAGCCTCCTCTTCTCCAGGCTGAGAGACCCAGCTCCCTCAGTCTTTCCTCATAAGGGAGATGCTCCAGTCCCTGATCATCTTGGTTGCCTCCTCTGGACTCTCTCCAGCAGCTCCCTGTCCTTCTTGAACTGAGGGGCCCAGAACTGCACACAATATTCCAGATGGGGTCTCACCAGGGCAGAGTAGAGGGGCAGGATCACCTCTCTTCGACCTACTAACCACCGCCCTTTAATACATCCCAGGATGCCATTGGCCTTCTTAGCCACAAGGGCACAGTGTTGGCTCATGGTCATCCTGTCGTCCACTAGGACCCCCAGGTCCCTCTCCCCTACACTGCTCTCTAGCAGGTCGTTCCCCAACCTATACTGGAACCTGGGGTTGTTCCTGCCCAGATGCAGGACTCTACACTTTCCCTTGTTATATTTCATCCCGTTATTCCCTGCCCAACTCTCCAGCCTGTCCAGGTCTCGCTGGATGGCAGCACAGCCTTCTGGCGTGTCAGCCACTCCTCCCAGCTTAGTGTCATCAGCAAACTTGCTGATAGTACAATCAATTCCTCATCTAAATCTTTGATGAATATATTAAATAATACCGGTCCCAGTACTGACCCTTGAGGCACTCCACTAGTTACAGGCCTCCAACTAGACTCAGCCCCATAGACTACAACTCTCTGGCTTCTCTCCTTCAGCCAGTTCGCAGTCCACCTCACTACCTGGTCATCCAGTCCACACTTCCTCAATTTAGCCGTGAGGATGCTGTGGGAGACTGTGTCAAAGGCTTTGCTGAAGTCAAGGTAGACCACATCCACCGCTCTGCCATCATCCATCCACCGTGTTATTTCCTCATAAAAGGCTAAGAGATTGGTCAAACATGATTTCCCCCTGGTGAAGCCATGTTGACTGCCCCTCATAACCCTCTTATCCTTGATATGCTTTAAGATGGCACCAAGGACAAGGTGTTCCATCACTTTCCCAGGGATGGAGGTGAGGCTGACCGGTCTATAGTTACCCGGGTCCTCCTTCTTGCCCTTTTTGAAGACCGGAGTGACATTTGCCTTCCTCCAGTCCTCAGGCACCTCTCCCGTTTCCCAGGACTTGGTAAAGATGATGGCGAGTGGTCTAGCAATGACTTCCGCCAGTTCCCTCAGCACCCGCGGGTGCATCCCATCTGGACCCATGGATTTATGGACGTCCAGATTGCTCAACTGATCTCTAACCCATTCCTCATCGACTAAGGCAAGTCGCTCCGTCGACCTGACTTCATCTAAGGTCTCAGGGGTATAGGGCTCTTCAGGACTGCCTGCAGCAGAGTAGACAGAGACAAAGAAGGCATTCAGTAACTCTGCCATCTCTGCATCTTCTGTCACCAGGGCACCCATCCCGTTCATCAGTGGGCCTACATTGCCTCTGGTGTTAGTTTTGTCTGCCATGTACTTGAAAAAGCTCTTTTTGCTGTCCTTGACCCTTCTTGCCAGGTTTAATTCTAAGGAAGCCTTAGTCCTCCTAGCTGCCTTCCTACATCCCCTAGCAGCAGCCTTATATTCCTCCCAAGTGGCCAGCCCCTCCTTCCATGACCTGTAAACTCTCCTCTTCCACTTGAGCATACCCAGCAATTCCCTATTTAGCCACACAGGTCTCTTGGCCCTCTTCCTTGACTTCCTACGTGTCGGGATGCTCCGATCTTGAGCACGGAAAAAGCAGTCCTTGAATGTCAACCAACTATCTTGGGCCCCTTTTCCTTCAAGCAGCCTTGCCCATGGGATTTCCCCTAGCAATTGCTTGAAAAGGCCAAAGTTTGCCCTGCTAAAGTCCAGGGTTGCAATTCTACTTGGTATTCTACCTAGTCCTACCACACAAGATCCTGAACTTCACCATCTCGTGGTCGCTGCAACCAAGGCAGCCCTCTACCCTTACTGCTTCAACCAGACCCTCCTTGTTAGTGAGGATGAGATCCAGCAGCGCTCCTCTCCTGGTCGGCTCATCCACCATTTGCAGGAGGAAGTTATCATCCACACACTGGAGGAACCTCCTGGACTGCGGCTGGGTTGCCGAGTGGTCCTTCCAGCAAACATCAGGGAAGTTAAAATCCCCCATGACGACCACGGCCTGTGACTGTGAGGCCTCTCTCAGCTGCCTGTAGAAGGCCTCGTCAACTTCCTCACCCTGATCTGGTGGTCTGTAACAGACACCTACAACAGTATCCCCCCTGCCAGCCTGCACCTTAATTCTCACCCACAGACTCTCAACTCGCTCATCATCTGTCCCCGGACAGAACTCGGTGCATTGTAGTTGCTCCCATACATAAAGAGCAACCCCACCACCCCTCCTGGCTGGCCTGTCTTTCCTGAAAAGGACATAGCCCTCCATGACTATATTCCAGTCATGTGAGCTGTCCCACCAAGTCTCTGTAATTGCCACCAGATCATAGTCTCCTGACTTAACACAGGTTTCCAACTCCTCCTGTTTATTTCCCATGCTGCGCGCATTGGTGTACAGACATTTCAGGGAGCGAGCTGAGCACACCGATTTCACCCTAGGATTATAGGAGGCCTCCCAGTCTTCATTAATTCTGGAGCGCTGCCCCACTGGGGCAAGCCCAGCAACAACCCCATCCCCCTTCGAATCTAGTTTAAAGCTCTCCAAATGAGCCCTGCTAATTCGTGCCCCAGTATCCTTTTGCCTCTGTGAGACAAACCTTTCTCACTTGACATTGTCCAGACTGGTGCCCTATAAAACCAGCCATTATCAAAGAATCCAAAGCCCTGCCTGTAGCACCAGTCTCGTAGCCAATTGTTCATGAACTGAATCTTCCCATTCCTTCCCACATCATCAGTGGAAGATGGAAGGAGTGCGGAGAAGATCACTTGAGCCCCAGACTCTTTCACCATCCTCCCCAAGGCCCTGTAGTCTTTCTTCATCCCCCTCAGACTGCGGGAAGCAGCTTCCTCCCCACCTGTCTGGAAGACCAGCAGCGGGTAGTAGTCTGTCGGGTGCACCAGGCTGGGGAGCGCCCTGGTGATATCCCTGATCCGGGCTCCAGGCAGACTACACACTTCCCTATGATGAGGGTCAACTCTGCATATCGGGCCCTCTGTTCCTCTCAGAAGGGAATCCCCTACTACAATGACCCTTCTTTCTTTCTTAACAGAGGCAGTCCTGAGGTGCAAAGTCGACCCCCTTTTCCTATGTGGCCTTGTGGGCTGGCCTTGCCCCACATTCTCACTTACCTCTCCTTCAAGATCCAGGGCCTCGAACCTATTACGGACGGACACCTGGGGAAGCAGGGCAGGAAGGGGGGAGGGTTTCCCCCGACGTCGAACCGGAACTCGCTTCCAACCCTCGTCGTCTTTTTGGTCCCCTACCTCTGCGCTACAGCTACAGGGCAGGGGCTGTCTCGGGCCATCCCCCTCTGCCTGAGAGGGCAGGGGGTCCTTCCCCTTTTGGGGTGGTGTCTCCCTGGAACCGTTTCAGACCGGCACGCCAGGGAGTTACTCCACCAGTCGTTTTCCCTTTCACACTCCCTGATGGTCCTCAGCGTCTCGACCTCCTCCTTAAGTCTTGCCACCAGGCTAAGCAGATCTTCTACCTGCTCACACCTCACGCAGGTGGAATGCTGTCCTCCCTCCCCCGGCAGCATGGCAGGATGTAACTGGGAGTTAGCCTGCACCCAGAGACCTGAACAGCCACGGTTTGGGACGGGGTCTCCGTCTGAGTTGCTGTAGTCGTCTTACCTGCAAGCTCTCTTTAGACAACCATATTGGTCTGCAGTCTGATTTGTGTTACACCAGCAACACGACCTGCTTGTCCCCCCCGGCCCCCGGGGGGCAGCGACCGGCCGCTGCCCTCTCAAAAGGCTTTTTCAAGGCAAGCAGTAGGGAGTGGTCAAGTCACCGGGGAAGTGAGTGCCACGTGAGCCTCTCTCTAAACCACTGCAGAGGCTATAATGGGGTCTATGAGGCAATAATGGATCTCTATGAGGCAATAATGGGGCTCTGTGAGGCTATAATGGGGTCTATGAGGCTATAATGGGCTTGTATGGGGCAATAATAGGCCTGTATGAGGCTATAATGGGGCTATAATAGAGCTCTATGGGGCAATAATGGGCCACTATGAGGCAATAATGGGGCTCAATGAGGCAATAATGTGGCTCTATGGGGTTATAATGGGGTCTGTGGGGTTATAATGGGGCACTAGGTTACTGTTATCCTGTTGTTGCATTCCTTACTCGGGGTTATAAGTTCATATTCTCACAGCTTGCTGTAGACTTGTCCGACTGTCCATGCTCGACCCCCAACATCTCCCCCTCTTTTTCAAATAAGACATTAGTTATTTGTTGTACACGCTGCATGATACATTGCAAGATACAGGGAATAATCATTAAGCATAAAAATATAAATACAAATATCATTAAAACACCCTTGATAATATCTTTGATCCATCCCATAATTCCCCAGCCACTCAGCCATGTATCCAAACCCCAATCATTAACAGCTAATTTCATAGTTAAGTCATCTAACCTTTTTATCGCTTTATGAATTGATTCTGAGTGATTAGACAGATTCATACAACACATTCCATCAAAATCTTCACATCCATGTCCCTGTTCCAACAACAAAAGGTTCTGCAGTGTTGCATGTCTTACAGAGTCAACATTAAAACAAATCAGGAATTGCCTTCATGTAGAATTGTCTG
>NW_026914712.1:0-6581 GCF_034315485.1 Pezoporus occidentalis | reverse complement strand
CATAAAAGGGGGAATTTTTTCTTTTTTTGGTCAATGTTTTTTGGTGTTTTGTGACATGAAATTAAACTTTGTATGGAAAAAAGTCTGCAAATGATATAGAAGTGTTTGAAATTATGAACAGTGAAGAGAACAAGCAAGGTGCTACAGAGCCATATGGGTCACTTGACAAGTGGTAGCAAGGTAACAAAATGTGCATTTGAATACAGTCAAATATGAAGTCTTACATCCAGAACAAAATTATGATGGGGGTGGCTCTTGAATCCAGGAGTTCCCAAATATTCCTGGTGAAAAAGAGCTAATAGACAAATGTGGTTATATAACAGGAGCATACAGCAGAGGAAAGATGTATTGCAACAGTCAAGATGTTGTATAATTTCTGTATTAAGCTACAGTAATTATTTAGTTTGGCACCCACATGGGGTTCATAAATTGGGAACTACTCCAAGTAGTATCTTCTATTAAAAAAATCAGAGAGAGCTAGAAGTGGGCGCCGTTTCTCTTTAAAAAAGACAAGGCCAGAGTTGGAAGAGACTACCTTCTCTTGCTCTCTGTGCTCCTACACAATGAGGTTTCTGCAGAGCAGGGCCCATAGGTCAAGCAAAACAAATCCATAAGCAGATTGGGGGTAGAAGGGTTACAGTAAACTTAATTCAAAACTAAGGTGCAAATTTTTATAGGAAGGATAACAGCAAACATTGCACTGCCATATACAGACGATTTCACAGCAACTTTCAATCAAGATCAGGTGTCTGTCTATGAAGAAGCTCTACTTCAAAGATTAATTAAAAAAATCATTTAGTTTTATTGCCTGTAGTTAGATGGTTGAATCATAGTAGATCTGGTTTACTAATCTCTGCTCTGTAATGTATCAGGTATTTGCTTACTACATGTTCTTACATGAAGGGAACCCAAAAGGGAAGGTGGGAACATCTTCGTTATGAAATCCCCAGTTCCATAACATCTGGCTTTTCATTTGAAATACCTGAATGAGTTTATTATTTTTAGTTCACAGGCATCTTGAATGGGATGTTTAATTACATTCCATTTGTATTGAAGCTTATGCTAGTCCATAAATGAGCAGTTCAGCAAGAAATATGGTGCCAAAGAGCTCAGAGAGGCTGTTGCAGTATATTTTTATGTATTTCACATTTAGTTGGGAAGTTTTTCATCAAATGCCTGTTTCAAAAATGCCTGCTTTATTCTTTTCCAAAGCATCCAAAATGGATGCTTCATTTACATAAATTATAAAATATTGTCTTCCCTGTTCCCCCTCCCCAAGGTTGATTTATTAATATTTTAATGAAGTTTTGGCTAAAGTCTTTATATTTTTATAGATATAACATTAAAAACTATTTATATATAAGATAGATAAACATGTAGAAACATGTACTTATATATGTATATAAAAATAAATCTACAATGCATAAAAATTGTGGCCTGTAAAGCTGACAACCCACATAAAAGGGGAAAGAATGGAGAAGGTAATATTTTAAGATGAATTGTTAGGGAACATTTGTTATTCATGCCAGCAGATCTCAGTGTGAATATGAAATCTGATTTTCATTTGCTTCCATCTTTACCAAGTTTTTGTGGTAGGTGTCTGGTACTGCATGCTGTGCTTAAGAATAGGCAGGGGGGCATATATATTCAGAAAATAGTCTTATTTAGGAATGAAAAACAAGAGAAGAGTAATTGTCTTTCAGCCCTTCATAGTATCTGTGAACCCTATTAGCAGGTGGCTGTCTTGGGTTTGTTTTTGCTTTGTGAGCTCAAGGTGCTGCAGATCTGTTCTGGGCCTGCAAAGTGTTTGCTTGCCCTGTCTTCATCATGTGTGCAGTTATGATGCCAAGTGATGATTTGTTATTGTTGCTGTTGCTTTTTCCAAATCACAATAAATGACATACCAAACCCCCTGAAAGAATACTTACAGGTGCCAAAAGGTATGGTGCAGAAGTTAGAATGTGAATATTCAGGTTATTTGGGCAAGCGTAGCTCTGTTCCCTGGCTGTGTATGCATCATACCATGGGGCTTCAGCTTTGCCACTGCCTAGAGTTTTACTACTGTATCTTTATCAATGAACTCAGATGATGGATTCTTCATAGGTGCTGTTTGGATTGCTGTGTTGCTGGAGGAGAAAATGGATGGTGAGAATGGAGCAGGGCAAGGATCGCAGTCAGAAAACAATTTCCTGACCAAAGGGCAGCTACAAAGAGCTGAATTCTGCCCTTGGGCTCACCACCCACTTCCCTGGATGTCACCCAGCTTTTTAGTTGGTCGGCACTAAAATATGCATTTTTTGCACTGTGCTTAGCTCTGGGCTCATTTCAAAGATGCTGAGCACTCAGTCTTCTCAAGGAGAAGCTGTGCTTTGAGTCAGGAGATGATGTGCTTTGAATATTTAAATAAACTAATTTCCTAAGTACTGAAAATAAGGGCCTAAGTTTCCATAATAGCCACCTACATTTATATACTGCCTGTTGCTCATGCTGGAAGCAGCATAATGCTTATCCTAAATGCAAATGACGCTGTAAGTGAAAACAGGTCAACTTACTGATGAGCTCTACAGAAAGTTCTTTGTGAAAGTAATACTGAATATGCAATACTTCTGACTCACAGCAATAAATGGGTGTGCGCAGTCATGCACTGGGCAATGAAAATGAGACAAAACATTCAACAGAGTGAATATTGCACAGAGGGTACACAGTTGAAAAAGGCACATATGTGGTTAAATGCATTATAATTCATTCATGTGAGGACACTTGATGATCAGGGCAAGTTAAGTTAGGTCCTAACTGAAAGCTTGGTTTCTCTTTTTTGGGGTAGTATACTAACATGGAAACAAAATGAATAATACTCTGATAATCCTTATTATCACATGAAACCTGTTTTTGATGGTGCTAAGAATTTTGTGAGGGTTTTTCATGCTTTTTTTTCTCTCTTGTGGTTTTATAACTGGACTTGTTTGGGAAAAGTTTTATGGGGCTGGAAAGGAAGCAGTGTCTCTTTCAAGATACAAAGTTAACAGCAGAAGCTGTAGCCTAGGATCACTGACTTCCACTTGCTGTCTGTAGATGGTTTTAATGGCATTTCAAGCCTCCTGAGCACTCTCAGTTAGACTCACTGCAAATTAACTATTATCTTGTAAAACTGGTTTGTAAATACCAAGGGGCAAAACAACTCCAAGAAACTCATTTATGGTTGGAAACCCCAAAGTCCTAACTGTAAATATTAAATGTTTAATTTCATTCCCCTGTCAGTCTCAGTTCATTGCCTTCAGCATTTTGTCAGCTCTTTTGGGTGATGGAACCCAACAAACATTCATTTTCTGAGAAAGTAAGGGTTCTGGGGCACATCAATGCAGGTTCTATACTCAAAAATGTGGGTATCAATGCAACTCAAGTGCTCATGCATTATTTATTTATTTTATTTTATTTTAATTTTATTTTAATTTTATTTTCTTTCTGAGCTTGTAAGATTTTTCTTGGACATAAATAAAATAAAATTAAAATAAAATTAAAATAAAATAAAATAAAATAAAGTAAAAAATCACAGCCACCAACAAAACAAAAACCAGCATGAGCACTCACACAAATGTATAAGTGTGTGCACTTAGAGATAGAATAAACCTCTCTATACCCACATTTTTGAGTATCAACAAGTTCTGTACTTAGTTGCATTGATAGGTCCTCATCGTGCCCCAGAACCCTTCTTTCTCAGAAAATGAATGTATTTTGGGTTCCATCACCCAAAAGAGCTGACAAAATGCTGAAGGCAATGAACTGAGACTGACAGGGGAATGAAATTAAACATTTAATATTTACAGTTGAGGACTTGGGGTTCCAACCATAAATGAGTTTCTTTGGAGTTGTTTTGCCCCTTGGGTATTTACAACCAGTTACAAGATAATAGTTAATTTGCCATGAGTGTAACTGAGTATCTGCAGGAGACTAATGCCATTAAAACCATCTACAGACAGCAAGTGGAAGTCAGTGATCCTAGGGCTACAGCTTTCTGCTGTTAACTTTGTATCTTGAAAGAGACACTGCTTCCTTTCCAGCCCCATAAAACTTTTCAGCATTCAACAGAGTCCAGTTATAAAACCACAAGAAGAAAAAGCATGAAAAACCCTCAAAATTGCTTAGCACCATCAAAAACAGGTTTCATGTGATAATAAGGATTATCATATTATTCATTTTGTTTCCATGTTAGTATACTACCCCAAAAAAGTACACTAAAACCAAGCTCTTCAGTTAGGGCCTAACTTAACTTGCCTGATCACATCAAGTGTCCTCACATGAATGAATTATAATGCATTTAACCACATATGTGCCTTTTTCAACTGTGCTACCCTCTGTGCAATATTCACTCTGTTCAATGTTTTGTCTCATTTTCATTGCCCAGTGCATGACTGCGCACACCATTTATTGCTGTAGTCAGAAGTATTCAGTATTGAGTATTACTTTCACAAGAGAACTTTCTATTAAGCTCATCAGTAAGTTGACCTGTTTCACTTACAGCGTCATTTGCATTTAGGATAAGCATTATGCCTGCTTCCAGCATGAGCAACAGGCAGTATATAAATGTAGGTGGCTATTATGGAAACTTAGGCCCTTATTTTCCACAGTACTTAGGAAATTAGTTTATTTAAATATTCAAAGCACATCATCTCCTGACTCAAAGCACAGCTTCTCCTTGAGAAGACTGAGTGCTCAGCATCTTTGCAAATCAGCCCAGAGCTGAGCACATGCAAGAAAGATGCATATTTAGTGCCGACCAACTAAAAAGCTGAGTGACATGCGAGCATCACATGGGAAGTGGGTGGTAGAGCCCAAGGCAGAATTCAGCTCTTTGTAGCTGCCTTGGTCAGGAAACTGTTTTCTGACTGCGATCCTTGCCCTGCTCCATACTCACCATCCATTTTCTCCTACCAGCAACACAGCAATCCAACAGCACCTCTATGAAGAATCCATCATCTGAGTTCATTAAAATAAGGGTCCAGTAGTAAAACTGTAGGCAGTGGCAAAGCTGAAGCCCATGGTATGATGCATACACAGCCAGGGAACAGAGCTACGCTTGCCCAAATAACCTGAATATTGGCATTCTCCAACTTCTGCACCATACCTTTTGCACCTGTAAGTATTCTTTCAGGGGGTTTTGGTATGTCATTTATTGTGATTTGGAAAAAGCAACAGCAACAATAACAAATCATCACTTGGCATCATGACTGCACACATGATGAAGACAGGGCAAGCAAACACTTTGCAGGCCCAGAACAGATCTGCAGCACCTTGAGCTCACAAAGCAAGCAAAACCAATCAAGACAGCCACCTGCTAATATGGGTTCACAGATACTATAAGGGCTGAAAGACAATTACTCTCTCTGTTTTCATTCCTAAATAAGACTATTTTCTGAATATATATGCCCCCCTGCCTCCTCTTAAGCACAGCATGCAGTACCAGACACCTACCACAAAAACTTGGTAAAGATGGAAGCAAATGAAAATCAGATTTCATATTCACACTGAGATCTGCTGGCATGAATAACAAATGTTACCCTAACAATTCATCTTAAAATATTACCTTCTCCCATTCTTTCCCCTTTTATGTGGGTTGTCAGCTTTACAGGCCACAATTTTTATGCATTCAGATTTATTTTTATATACATATATAAGTACATGTTTCTACATGTTTATCTATCTTATATATAAATAGTTTTTAATGTTATATCTATAAAAATATAAAAGACTTTAGCCAAAACTTCATTAAAATATTAATAAATCAGACCTTGGGGAGGGGGAACAGGGAAGACAATATTTTATAATTTATGTAAATGAAGCATCCATTTTGGATGCTTTGGAAAAGAATAAAGCAGGCATTTTTGGAAAACAGGCATTTGATGAAAAACTTCCCAACTAAATGTGAAATACATTAAAAATATACTGCAACGGCAACCTCTGACTCTTTGGCACCATATTTCTTGCTGAACTGCTCATTTATGGACTACTAGCATAAGCTTCAATACAAATGGAATGTAATTAAACATCCCCAATTCAAGATGCCTGTGAACTAAAAATAATAAACTCATTCAGGTCTCAAATGAAAAGCCAGATGTTATGAACTGGGGATTTCATAACGATGATGCTTCCCACCTTCCCTTTTGGGTTCCCTTCATGCTATTAAGACATGTAGTAAGCAAATACCTGATCACATTACAGAGCACAGATTAGTAAACCAGATCTACTGTGATTCAACCATCTAACTACAGGCAATAAAACTAAATGATTTTTTTAATTAATCTTTGAAGTAGAGCTTTTCTTCATAGACAGACACCTGTCTTGATTGAAAGTTGCTGTGAAATCAACTGTATATGGCAGTGCAATGTTCTGCTGTTATCCTTCCTATAAAAATTTGCACCTTTAGTTTTGAATTAAGTTTATCTAACCTTCCTGCCCCCGGATCTGCTTATGGATTTGTTTGCTTAACCTATGGGCCTGCTATTGCAGAACTGTTCATTGTGTAGGAGCACAGAGGCAGAAGAAGGTCATGTCTTCCAACTCTGGCCTTGTCTTTTTGAAGAAAA
>NW_026914711.1:0-23914 GCF_034315485.1 Pezoporus occidentalis | reverse complement strand
AGTAGAGCATGAGCTTTTGGCCTCTGCTCCCACAGCAGAAGAGCCGGGAGGGAAAGCTGGGGCTGGCATTCTTCAGCACACAGTCAGCTTTGCAACGGTGCCTCCATCATTGCTTTCACTGCTCACTTTCATACCTGAAAGAGAGTTTGAATGAAACCTCTTCGAAGCCTGCACTCTGCTGCCCAGCAACGCAGTGCGTAGATGCAGAAGGTTTGGCTTCTGTTCTCACAGCCGAAGAGGCAGGAGGGAACGGTGGTGCTAGTGATCTTCAGAACAGAGTCAGCTTTGCAACACTATCTCCATCCTTACTCTCAGGGCTCACTTTCATACGTGAGTTTGCATTTGAATGCTACCTCTCAGGAGCTTGCTGTCTGCTGCCCAGCAGCACACTGAGTAGAGCACGAACTTTTGGCCTCTGTTCTCACAGCCGAAGAGCCAGGAGGGAAAGCTGGGCCTGGGAATCTTCAGCACACAGTCAGCTTTGCAACGGAGTCACCATCTGTGCTCTCTGAGCTTTCAAACCTAAAAGTGCATTTGAATGCAAGCTCTCCAGAGCCTGCTCTCGGCTGCCCAGCAGCATAGTGAGTAGAGCACCAACGTTTGGGTTCTGCTCCCACAGTAGAAGAGCCAGGAGGGAAAGATCGTGCTGGGCCTCTTCAGCACACAGTCAGCTTTACAAGGGTGTCACCATCATGCCTGTTCACTGCTCACTTTCATACGTAAAAGTCTATTTGTATTGTACCTCTCCGGGGCTTGCTCTAGGGGACCCAGGAGCACAGCGAGGAGGGCACGAACGTTTGCCCTCTGTTCCCACAGCCGAAGACGAATGAAAAAAGCTGGTGCTGGGCCTCTTCAGCACCCAGCTTTGCAACGGTGCCTCCATCATTGCAGCTTCTCCTCGGTTTAATGCCTAAAAGACAATTTGAATAAAAACTGGAGGTCACTCTCAGCTGCCCAGCAGCACAGTGAGTAGAGCACGAACGTTTGGCCTCTGCTCCCACATTAGAAGAGAAAAAAGGGAAAGCTGGTGCTGGGATTCTTCAGCACACAGTCAGCTTTACAACGGTGCCTCCATCATTGCTGTCTCTGCTCACTTTCATACCTGAAAGAGAGTTTGAATGAATCCTCTCGGAAGCCTGCCCTCTGCTGCCCAGCAGCACTCTGAGGAGATCATGAACGTCTGGCCTCTGGCTCCCACAGCAGAAGAGCCAGGAGAGAAAGCTGCTTCTGGCAATCTTCAGCACATAGTCAGCTTTGCAACTTTGTCACCAGCAGTGCTGTGGCTCCTCGGTTTCATAGCTAAAAGTTCATTTGAGTCGTACCTCTCCGGATGGTGTCTGAGCTGCCCAGCAGCACAGTGAGTAGAGCACAAACGTTTGGCCTCTGCTCACACAGCCGAAGAGCCAGGAGTGAAAGCTTGTGCTACTAATCTTCAGCACACAGTCAGCTTTGCAAAGGTGCCTCCATTACTGGTGTCACTGCCCACTGTCAACAGGAAAAACATCAGAATGCATTCGCTCCAGAGCCTGCTCTCGGCTGCGCAGCAGCACTCTGAGTAGAGCATGAACTTTTGGCCTCTGCTCCCACAGCAGAAGAGCCGGGAGGGAAAGCTGGGGGTGGCATTCTTCAGCACAAAGTCAGCTTTGCAACGGTGCCTCCATCATTGCTTTCACTGCTCACTTTCATACCTGAAAGAGAGTTTGAATGAAACCACTCCGAAGCCTGCACTCTGCTGCCCAGCAACGCAGTGCGTAGATGCAGAAGGTTTGGCTTCTGTTCTCACAGCCGAAGAGGCAGGAGGGAACGGTGGTGCTAGTGATCTTCAGAACAGAGTCAGCTTTGCAACACTATGTCCATCCTTACTCTCAGGGCTCACTTTCATACGTGAGTTTGCATTTGAATGCTACCTCTCAGGAGCTTGCTGTCTGCTGCCCAGCAGCACACTGAGTAGAGCACGAACTTTTGGCCTCTGTTCTCACAGCCGAAGAGCCAGGAGGGAAAGCTGGGGCTGGGAATATACAGCACACAGTCAGCTTTGCAACGGCGTCACCATCTGTGCTCTCTGAGCTTTCAAACCTAAAAGTGCATTTGAATGCAAGCTCTCCAGAGCCTGCTCTCGGCTGCCCAGCAGCACAGTGAGTAGAGCATGAACTTTTGGCCTCTGCTCCCACAGCAGAAGAGCCAGGAGGGAAAGCTGGGGCTGGCATTCTTCAGCACACAGTCAGCTTTGCAACGGTGCCTCCATCATTGCTTTCACTGCTCACTTTCATACCTGAAAGAGAGTTTGAATGAAACCTCTTCGAAGCCTGCACTCTGCTGCCCAGCAACGCAGTGCGTAGATGCAGAAGGTTTGGCTTCTGTTCTCACAGCCGAAGAGGCAGGAGGGAAAGGTGGTGCTAGTGATCTTCAGAAGAGTCAGCTTTGCAACACTATCTCCATCCTTACTCTCAGGGCTCACTTTCATACGTGAGTTTGCATTTGAATGCTACCGCTCAGGAGCTTGCTGTCTGCTGCCCAGCAGCACACTGAGTAAGCACGAACTTTTGGCCTCTGTTCTCACAGCCGAAGAGCCAGGAGGGAAAGCTGGGGCTGGGAATCTTCAGCACACAGTCAGCTTTGCAACGGAGTCACCATCTGTGCTCTCTGAGCTTTCAAACCTAAAAGTGCATTTGAATGCAAGCTCTCCAGAGCCTGCTCTCGGCTGCCCAGCAGCATAGTGAGTAGAGCACCAACGTTTGGGTTCTGCTCCCACAGTAGAAGAGCCAGGAGGGAAAGATCGTGCTGGGCCTCTTCAGCACACAGTCAGCTTTACAAGGGTGTCACCATCATGCCTGTTCACTGCTCACTTTCATACGTAAAAGTCTATTTGTATTGTACCTCTCCGGGGCTTGCTCTAGGGGACCCAGGAGCACAGCGAGGAGGGCACGAACGTTTGCCCTCTGTTCCCACAGCCGAAGACGAATGAAAAAAGCTGGTGCTGGGCCTCTTCAGCACCCAGCTTTGCAACGGTGCCTCCATCATTGCAGCTTCTCCTCGGTTTAATGCCTAAAAGACAATTTGAATAAAAACTGGAGGTCACTCTCAGCTGCCCAGCAGCACAGTGAGTAGAGCACGAACGTTTGGCCTCTGCTCCCACATTAGAAGAGAAAAAAGGGAAAGCTGGTACTGGGATTCTTCAGCACACAGTCAGCTTTACAACGGTGCCTCCATCATTGCTGTCTCTGCTCACTTTCATACCTGAAAGAGAGTTTGAATGAATCCTCTCGGAAGCCTGCCCTCTGCTGCCCAGCAGCACTCTGAGGAGATCATGAACGTCTGGCCTCTGGCTCCCACAGCAGAAGAGCCAGGAGAGAAAGCTGCTTCTGGCAATCTTCAGCACATAGTCAGCTTTGCAACTTTGTCACCAGCAGTGCTGTGGCTCCTCGGTTTCATAGCTAAAAGTTCATTTGAGTCGTACCTCTCCGGATGGTGTCTAAGCTGCCCAGCAGCACAGTGAGTAGAGCACAAACGTTTGGCCTCTGCTCACACAGCCGAAGAGCCAGGAGTGAAAGCTTGTGCTACTAATCTTCAGCACACAGTCAGCTTTGCAAAGGTGCCTCCATTACTGGTGTCACTGCCCACTGTCAACAGGAAAAACATCAGAATGCATTCGCTCCAGAGCCTGCTCTCGGCTGCGCAGCAGCACTCTGAGTAGAGCATGAACTTTTGGCCTCTGCTCCCACAGCAGAAGAGCCGGGAGGGAAAGCTGGGGGTGGCATTCTTCAGCACAAAGTCAGCTTTGCAACGGTGCCTCCATCATTGCTTTCACTGCTCACTTTCATACCTGAAAGAGAGTTTGAATGAAACCACTCCGAAGCCTGCACTCTGCTGCCCAGCAACGCAGTGCGTAGATGCAGAAGGTTTGGCTTCTGTTCTCACAGCCGAAGAGGCAGGAGGGAACGGTGGTGCTAGTGATCTTCAGAACAGAGTCAGCTTTGCAACACTATCTCCATCCTTACTCTCAGGGCTCACTTTCATACGTGAGTTTGCATTTGAATGCTACCTCTCAGGAGCTTGCTGTCTGCTGCCCAGCAGCACACTGAGTAGAGCACGAACTTTTGGCCTCTGTTCTCACAGCCGAAGAGCCAGGAGGGAAAGCTGGGGCTGGGAATATACAGCACACAGTCAGCTTTGCAACGGAGTCACCATCTGTGCTCTCTGAGCTTTCAAACCTAAAAGTGCATTTGAATGCAAGCTCTCCAGAGCCTGCTCTCGGCTGCCCAGCAGCACAGTGAGTAGAGCATGAACTTTTGGCCTCTGCTCCCACAGCAGAAGAGCCGGGAGGGAAAGCTGGGGCTGGCATTCTTCAGCACACAGTCAGCTTTGCAACGGTGCCTCCATCATTGCTTTCACTGCTCACTTTCATACCTGAAAGAGAGTTTGAATGAAACCTCTTCGAAGCCTGCACTCTGCTGCCCAGCAACGCAGTGCGTAGATGCAGAAGGTTTGGCTTCTGTTCTCACAGCCGAAGAGGCAGGAGGGAAAGGTGGTGCTAGTGATCTTCAGAACAGAGTCAGCTTTGCAACACTATCTCCATCCTTACTCTCAGGGCTCACTTTCATACGTGAGTTTGCATTTGAATGCTACCTCTCAGGAGCTTGCTGTCTGCTGCCCAGCAGCACACTGAGTAGAGCACGAACTTTTGGCCTCTGTTCTCACAGCCGAAGAGCCAGGAGGGAAAGCTGGGCCTGGGAATCTTCAGCACACAGTCAGCTTTGCAACGGAGTCACCATCTGTGCTCTCTGAGCTTTCAAACCTAAAAGTGCATTTGAATGCAAGCTCTCCAGAGCCTGCTCTCGGCTGCCCAGCAGCATAGTGAGTAGAGCACCAACGTTTGGGTTCTGCTCCCACAGTAGAAGAGCCAGGAGGGAAAGATCGTGCTGGGCCTCTTCAGCACACAGTCAGCTTTACAAGGGTGTCACCATCATGCCTGTTCACTGCTCACTTTCATACGTAAAAGTCTATTTGTATTGTACCTCTCCGGGGCTTGCTCTAGGGGACCCAGGAGCACAGCGAGGAGGGCACGAACGTTTGCCCTCTGTTCCCACAGCCGAAGACGAATGAAAAAAGCTGGTGCTGGGCCTCTTCAGCACCCAGCTTTGCAACGGTGCCTCCATCATTGCAGCTTCTCCTCGGTTTAATGCCTAAAAGACAATTTGAATAAAAACTGGAGGTCACTCTCAGCTGCCCAGCAGCACAGTGAGTAGAGCACGAACGTTTGGCCTCTGCTCCCACATTAGAAGAGAAAAAAGGGAAAGCTGGTGCTGGGATTCTTCAGCACACAGTCAGCTTTACAACGGTGCCTCCATCATTGCTGTCTCTGCTCACTTTCATACCTGAAAGAGAGTTTGAATGAATCCTCTCGGAAGCCTGCCCTCTGCTGCCCAGCAGCACTCTGAGGAGATCATGAACGTCTGGCCTCTGGCTCCCACAGCAGAAGAGCCAGGAGAGAAAGCTGCTTCTGGCAATCTTCAGCACATAGTCAGCTTTGCAACTTTGTCACCAGCAGTGCTGTGGCTCCTCGGTTTCATAGCTAAAAGTTCATTTGAGTCGTACCTCTCCGGATGGTGTCTGAGCTGCCCAGCAGCACAGTGAGTAGAGCACAAACGTTTGGCCTCTGCTCACACAGCCGAAGAGCCAGGAGTGAAAGCTTGTGCTACTAATCTTCAGCACACAGTCAGCTTTGCAAAGGTGCCTCCATTACTGGTGTCACTGCCCACTGTCAACAGGAAAAACATCAGAATGCATTCGCTCCAGAGCCTGCTCTCGGCTGCGCAGCAGCACTCTGAGTAGAGCATGAACTTTTGGCCTCTGCTCCCACAGCAGAAGAGCCGGGAGGGAAAGCTGGGGGTGGCATTCTTCAGCACAAAGTCAGCTTTGCAACGGTGCCTCCATCATTGCTTTCACTGCTCACTTTCATACCTGAAAGAGAGTTTGAATGAAACCACTCCGAAGCCTGCACTCTGCTGCCCAGCAACGCAGTGCGTAGATGCAGAAGGTTTGGCTTCTGTTCTCACAGCCGAAGAGGCAGGAGGGAACGGTGGTGCTAGTGATCTTCAGAACAGAGTCAGCTTTGCAACACTATCTCCATCCTTACTCTCAGGGCTCACTTTCATACGTGAGTTTGCATTTGAATGCTACCTCTCAGGAGCTTGCTGTCTGCTGCCCAGCAGCACACTGAGTAGAGCACGAACTTTTGGCCTCTGTTCTCACAGCCGAAGAGCCAGGAGGGAAAGCTGGGGCTGGGAATATACAGCACACAGTCAGCTTTGCAACGGAGTCACCATCTGTGCTCTCTGAGCTTTCAAACCTAAAAGTGCATTTGAATGCAAGCTCTCCAGAGCCTGCTCTCGGCTGCCCAGCAGCACAGTGAGTAGAGCATGAACTTTTGGCCTCTGCTCCCACAGCAGAAGAGCCGGGAGGGAAAGCTGGGGCTGGCATTCTTCAGCACACAGTCAGCTTTGCAACGGTGCCTCCATCATTGCTTTCACTGCTCACTTTCATACCTGAAAGAGAGTTTGAATGAAACCTCTTCGAAGCCTGCACTCTGCTGCCCAGCAACGCAGTGCGTAGATGCAGAAGGTTTGGCTTCTGTTCTCACAGCCGAAGAGGCAGGAGGGAAAGGTGGTGCTAGTGATCTTCAGAACAGAGTCAGCTTTGCAACACTATCTCCATCCTTACTCTCAGGGCTCACTTTCATACGTGAGTTTGCATTTGAATGCTACCGCTCAGGAGCTTGCTGTCTGCTGCCCAGCAGCACACTGAGTAAGCACGAACTTTTGGCCTCTGTTCTCACAGCCGAAGAGCCAGGAGGGAAAGCTGGGCCTGGGAATCTTCAGCACACAGTCAGCTTTGCAACGGAGTCACCATCTGTGCTCTCTGAGCTTTCAAACCTAAAAGTGCATTTGAATGCAAGCTCTCCAGAGCCTGCTCTCGGCTGCCCAGCAGCATAGTGAGTAGAGCACCAACGTTTGGGTTCTGCTCCCACAGTAGAAGAGCCAGGAGGGAAAGATCGTGCTGGGCCTCTTCAGCACACAGTCAGCTTTACAAGGGTGTCACCATCATGCCTGTTCACTGCTCACTTTCATACGTAAAAGTCTATTTGTATTGTACCTCTCCGGGGCTTGCTCTAGGGGACCCAGGAGCACAGCGAGGAGGGCACGAACGTTTGCCCTCTGTTCCCACAGCCGAAGACGAATGAAAAAAGCTGGTGCTGGGCCTCTTCAGCACCCAGCTTTGCAACGGTGCCTCCATCATTGCAGCTTCTCCTCGGTTTAATGCCTAAAAGACAATTTGAATAAAAACTGGAGGTCACTCTCAGCTGCCCAGCAGCACAGTGAGTAGAGCACGAACGTTTGGCCTCTGCTCCCACATTAGAAGAGAAAAAAGGGAAAGCTGGTGCTGGGATTCTTCAGCACACAGTCAGCTTTACAACGGTGCCTCCATCATTGCTGTCTCTGCTCACTTTCATACCTGAAAGAGAGTTTGAATGAATCCTCTCGGAAGCCTGCCCTCTGCTGCCCAGCAGCACTCTGAGGAGATCATGAACGTCTGGCCTCTGGCTCCCACAGCAGAAGAGCCAGGAGAGAAAGCTGCTTCTGGCAATCTTCAGCACATAGTCAGCTTTGCAACTTTGTCACCAGCAGTGCTGTGGCTCCTCGGTTTCATAGCTAAAAGTTCATTTGAGTCGTACCTCTCCGGATGGTGTCTAAGCTGCCCAGCAGCACAGTGAGTAGAGCACAAACGTTTGGCCTCTGCTCACACAGCCGAAGAGCCAGGAGTGAAAGCTTGTGCTACTAATCTTCAGCACACAGTCAGCTTTGCAAAGGTGCCTCCATTACTGGTGTCACTGCCCACTGTCAACAGGAAAAACATCAGAATGCATTCGCTCCAGAGCCTGCTCTCGGCTGCGCAGCAGCACTCTGAGTAGAGCATGAACTTTTGGCCTCTGCTCCCACAGCAGAAGAGCCGGGAGGGAAAGCTGGGGGTGGCATTCTTCAGCACAAAGTCAGCTTTGCAACGGTGCCTCCATCATTGCTTTCACTGCTCACTTTCATACCTGAAAGAGAGTTTGAATGAAACCACTCCGAAGCCTGCACTCTGCTGCCCAGCAACGCAGTGCGTAGATGCAGAAGGTTTGGCTTCTGTTCTCACAGCCGAAGAGGCAGGAGGGAACGGTGGTGCTAGTGATCTTCAGAACAGAGTCAGCTTTGCAACACTATCTCCATCCTTACTCTCAGGGCTCACTTTCATACGTGAGTTTGCATTTGAATGCTACCTCTCAGGAGCTTGCTGTCTGCTGCCCAGCAGCACACTGAGTAGAGCACGAACTTTTGGCCTCTGTTCTCACAGCCGAAGAGCCAGGAGGGAAAGCTGGGGCTGGGAATATACAGCACACAGTCAGCTTTGCAACGGAGTCACCATCTGTGCTCTCTGAGCTTTCAAACCTAAAAGTGCATTTGAATGCAAGCTCTCCAGAGCCTGCTCTCGGCTGCCCAGCAGCACAGTGAGTAGAGCATGAACTTTTGGCCTCTGCTCCCACAGCAGAAGAGCCGGGAGGGAAAGCTGGGGCTGGCATTCTTCAGCACACAGTCAGCTTTGCAACGGTGCCTCCATCATTGCTTTCACTGCTCACTTTCATACCTGAAAGAGAGTTTGAATGAAACCTCTTCGAAGCCTGCACTCTGCTGCCCAGCAACGCAGTGCGTAGATGCAGAAGGTTTGGCTTCTGTTCTCACAGCCGAAGAGGCAGGAGGGAAAGGTGGTGCTAGTGATCTTCAGAACAGAGTCAGCTTTGCAACACTATCTCCATCCTTACTCTCAGGGCTCACTTTCATACGTGAGTTTGCATTTGAATGCTACCGCTCAGGAGCTTGCTGTCTGCTGCCCAGCAGCACACTGAGTAAGCACGAACTTTTGGCCTCTGTTCTCACAGCCGAAGAGCCAGGAGGGAAAGCTGGGCCTGGGAATCTTCAGCACACAGTCAGCTTTGCAACGGAGTCACCATCTGTGCTCTCTGAGCTTTCAAACCTAAAAGTGCATTTGAATGCAAGCTCTCCAGAGCCTGCTCTCGGCTGCCCAGCAGCATAGTGAGTAGAGCACCAACGTTTGGGTTCTGCTCCCACAGTAGAAGAGCCAGGAGGGAAAGATCGTGCTGGGCCTCTTCAGCACACAGTCAGCTTTACAAGGGTGTCACCATCATGCCTGTTCACTGCTCACTTTCATACGTAAAAGTCTATTTGTATTGTACCTCTCCGGGGCTTGCTCTAGGGGACCCAGGAGCACAGCGAGGAGGGCACGAACGTTTGCCCTCTGTTCCCACAGCCGAAGACGAATGAAAAAAGCTGGTGCTGGGCCTCTTCAGCACCCAGCTTTGCAACGGTGCCTCCATCATTGCAGCTTCTCCTCGGTTTAATGCCTAAAAGACAATTTGAATAAAAACTGGAGGTCACTCTCAGCTGCCCAGCAGCACAGTGAGTAGAGCACGAACGTTTGGCCTCTGCTCCCACATTAGAAGAGAAAAAAGGGAAAGCTGGTGCTGGGATTCTTCAGCACACAGTCAGCTTTACAACGGTGCCTCCATCATTGCTGTCTCTGCTCACTTTCATACCTGAAAGAGAGTTTGAATGAATCCTCTCGGAAGCCTGCCCTCTGCTGCCCAGCAGCACTCTGAGGAGATCATGAACGTCTGGCCTCTGGCTCCCACAGCAGAAGAGCCAGGAGAGAAAGCTGCTTCTGGCAATCTTCAGCACATAGTCAGCTTTGCAACTTTGTCACCAGCAGTGCTGTGGCTCCTCGGTTTCATAGCTAAAAGTTCATTTGAGTCGTACCTCTCCGGATGGTGTCTAAGCTGCCCAGCAGCACAGTGAGTAGAGCACAAACGTTTGGCCTCTGCTCACACAGCCGAAGAGCCAGGAGTGAAAGCTTGTGCTACTAATCTTCAGCACACAGTCAGCTTTGCAAAGGTGCCTCCATTACTGGTGTCACTGCCCACTGTCAACAGGAAAAACATCAGAATGCATTCGCTCCAGAGCCTGCTCTCGGCTGCGCAGCAGCACTCTGAGTAGAGCATGAACTTTTGGCCTCTGCTCCCACAGCAGAAGAGCCGGGAGGGAAAGCTGGGGGTGGCATTCTTCAGCACAAAGTCAGCTTTGCAACGGTGCCTCCATCATTGCTTTCACTGCTCACTTTCATACCTGAAAGAGAGTTTGAATGAAACCACTCCGAAGCCTGCACTCTGCTGCCCAGCAACGCAGTGCGTAGATGCAGAAGGTTTGGCTTCTGTTCTCACAGCCGAAGAGGCAGGAGGGAACGGTGGTGCTAGTGATCTTCAGAACAGAGTCAGCTTTGCAACACTATCTCCATCCTTACTCTCAGGGCTCACTTTCATACGTGAGTTTGCATTTGAATGCTACCTCTCAGGAGCTTGCTGTCTGCTGCCCAGCAGCACACTGAGTAGAGCACGAACTTTTGGCCTCTGTTCTCACAGCCGAAGAGCCAGGAGGGAAAGCTGGGGCTGGGAATATACAGCACACAGTCAGCTTTGCAACGGAGTCACCATCTGTGCTCTCTGAGCTTTCAAACCTAAAAGTGCATTTGAATGCAAGCTCTCCAGAGCCTGCTCTCGGCTGCCCAGCAGCACAGTGAGTAGAGCATGAACTTTTGGCCTCTGCTCCCACAGCAGAAGAGCCGGGAGGGAAAGCTGGGGCTGGCATTCTTCAGCACACAGTCAGCTTTGCAACGGTGCCTCCATCATTGCTTTCACTGCTCACTTTCATACCTGAAAGAGAGTTTGAATGAAACCTCTTCGAAGCCTGCACTCTGCTGCCCAGCAACGCAGTGCGTAGATGCAGAAGGTTTGGCTTCTGTTCTCACAGCCGAAGAGGCAGGAGGGAAAGGTGGTGCTAGTGATCTTCAGAACAGAGTCAGCTTTGCAACACTATCTCCATCCTTACTCTCAGGGCTCACTTTCATACGTGAGTTTGCATTTGAATGCTACCTCTCAGGAGCTTGCTGTCTGCTGCCCAGCAGCACACTGAGTAAGCACGAACTTTTGGCCTCTGTTCTCACAGCCGAAGAGCCAGGAGGGAAAGCTGGGCCTGGGAATCTTCAGCACACAGTCAGCTTTGCAACGGAGTCACCATCTGTGCTCTCTGAGCTTTCAAACCTAAAAGTGCATTTGAATGCAAGCTCTCCAGAGCCTGCTCTCGGCTGCCCAGCAGCATAGTGAGTAGAGCACCAACGTTTGGGTTCTGCTCCCACAGTAGAAGAGCCAGGAGGGAAAGATCGTGCTGGGCCTCTTCAGCACACAGTCAGCTTTACAAGGGTGTCACCATCATGCCTGTTCACTGCTCACTTTCATACGTAAAAGTCTATTTGTATTGTACCTCTCCGGGGCTTGCTCTAGGGGACCCAGGAGCACAGCGAGGAGGGCACGAACGTTTGCCCTCTGTTCCCACAGCCGAAGACGAATGAAAAAAGCTGGTGCTGGGCCTCTTCAGCACCCAGCTTTGCAACGGTGCCTCCATCATTGCAGCTTCTCCTCGGTTTAATGCCTAAAAGACAATTTGAATAAAAACTGGAGGTCACTCTCAGCTGCCCAGCAGCACAGTGAGTAGAGCACGAACGTTTGGCCTCTGCTCCCACATTAGAAGAGAAAAAAGGGAAAGCTGGTGCTGGGATTCTTCAGCACACAGTCAGCTTTACAACGGTGCCTCCATCATTGCTGTCTCTGCTCACTTTCATACCTGAAAGAGAGTTTGAATGAATCCTCTCGGAAGCCTGCCCTCTGCTGCCCAGCAGCACTCTGAGGAGATCATGAACGTCTGGCCTCTGGCTCCCACAGCAGAAGAGCCAGGAGAGAAAGCTGCTTCTGGCAATCTTCAGCACATAGTCAGCTTTGCAACTTTGTCACCAGCAGTGCTGTGGCTCCTCGGTTTCATAGCTAAAAGTTCATTTGAGTCGTACCTCTCCGGATGGTGTCTGAGCTGCCCAGCAGCACAGTGAGTAGAGCACAAACGTTTGGCCTCTGCTCACACAGCCGAAGAGCCAGGAGTGAAAGCTTGTGCTACTAATCTTCAGCACACAGTCAGCTTTGCAAAGGTGCCTCCATTACTGGTGTCACTGCCCACTGTCAACAGGAAAAACATCAGAATGCATTCGCTCCAGAGCCTGCTCTCGGCTGCGCAGCAGCACTCTGAGTAGAGCATGAACTTTTGGCCTCTGCTCCCACAGCAGAAGAGCCGGGAGGGAAAGCTGGGGGTGGCATTCTTCAGCACAAAGTCAGCTTTGCAACGGTGCCTCCATCATTGCTTTCACTGCTCACTTTCATACCTGAAAGAGAGTTTGAATGAAACCACTCCGAAGCCTGCACTCTGCTGCCCAGCAACGCAGTGCGTAGATGCAGAAGGTTTGGCTTCTGTTCTCACAGCCGAAGAGGCAGGAGGGAACGGTGGTGCTAGTGATCTTCAGAACAGAGTCAGCTTTGCAACACTATCTCCATCCTTACTCTCAGGGCTCACTTTCATACGTGAGTTTGCATTTGAATGCTACCTCTCAGGAGCTTGCTGTCTGCTGCCCAGCAGCACACTGAGTAGAGCACGAACTTTTGGCCTCTGTTCTCACAGCCGAAGAGCCAGGAGGGAAAGCTGGGGCTGGGAATATACAGCACACAGTCAGCTTTGCAACGGAGTCACCATCTGTGCTCTCTCCTAGCTTTCAAACCTAAAAGTGCATTTGAATGCAAGCTCTCCAGAGCCTGCTCTCGGCTGCCCAGCAGCACAGTGAGTAGAGCATGAACTTTTGGCCTCTGCTCCCACAGCAGAAGAGCCGGGAGGGAAAGCTGGGGCTGGCATTCTTCAGCACACAGTCAGCTTTGCAACGGTGCCTCCATCATTGCTTTCACTGCTCACTTTCATACCTGAAAGAGAGTTTGAATGAAACCTCTTCGAAGCCTGCACTCTGCTGCCCAGCAACGCAGTGCGTAGATGCAGAAGGTTTGGCTTCTGTTCTCACAGCCGAAGAGGCAGGAGGGAAAGGTGGTGCTAGTGATCTTCAGAACAGAGTCAGCTTTGCAACACTATCTCCATCCTTACTCTCAGGGCTCACTTTCATACGTGAGTTTGCATTTGAATGCTACCGCTCAGGAGCTTGCTGTCTGCTGCCCAGCAGCACACTGAGTAAGCACGAACTTTTGGCCTCTGTTCTCACAGCCGAAGAGCCAGGAGGGAAAGCTGGGCCTGGGAATCTTCAGCACACAGTCAGCTTTGCAACGGAGTCACCATCTGTGCTCTCTGAGCTTTCAAACCTAAAAGTGCATTTGAATGCAAGCTCTCCAGAGCCTGCTCTCGGCTGCCCAGCAGCATAGTGAGTAGAGCACCAACGTTTGGGTTCTGCTCCCACAGTAGAAGAGCCAGGAGGGAAAGATCGTGCTGGGCCTCTTCAGCACACAGTCAGCTTTACAAGGGTGTCACCATCATGCCTGTTCACTGCTCACTTTCATACGTAAAAGTCTATTTGTATTGTACCTCTCCGGGGCTTGCTCTAGGGGACCCAGGAGCACAGCGAGGAGGGCACGAACGTTTGCCCTCTGTTCCCACAGCCGAAGACGAATGAAAAAAGCTGGTGCTGGGCCTCTTCAGCACCCAGCTTTGCAACGGTGCCTCCATCATTGCAGCTTCTCCTCGGTTTAATGCCTAAAAGACAATTTGAATAAAAACTGGAGGTCACTCTCAGCTGCCCAGCAGCACAGTGAGTAGAGCACGAACGTTTGGCCTCTGCTCCCACATTAGAAGAGAAAAAAGGGAAAGCTGGTGCTGGGATTCTTCAGCACACAGTCAGCTTTACAACGGTGCCTCCATCATTGCTGTCTCTGCTCACTTTCATACCTGAAAGAGAGTTTGAATGAATCCTCTCGGAAGCCTGCCCTCTGCTGCCCAGCAGCACTCTGAGGAGATCATGAACGTCTGGCCTCTGGCTCCCACAGCAGAAGAGCCAGGAGAGAAAGCTGCTTCTGGCAATCTTCAGCACATAGTCAGCTTTGCAACTTTGTCACCAGCAGTGCTGTGGCTCCTCGGTTTCATAGCTAAAAGTTCATTTGAGTCGTACCTCTCCGGATGGTGTCTAAGCTGCCCAGCAGCACAGTGAGTAGAGCACAAACGTTTGGCCTCTGCTCACACAGCCGAAGAGCCAGGAGTGAAAGCTTGTGCTACTAATCTTCAGCACACAGTCAGCTTTGCAAAGGTGCCTCCATTACTGGTGTCACTGCCCACTGTCAACAGGAAAAACATCAGAATGCATTCGCTCCAGAGCCTGCTCTCGGCTGCGCAGCAGCACTCTGAGTAGAGCATGAACTTTTGGCCTCTGCTCCCACAGCAGAAGAGCCGGGAGGGAAAGCTGGGGGTGGCATTCTTCAGCACAAAGTCAGCTTTGCAACGGTGCCTCCATCATTGCTTTCACTGCTCACTTTCATACCTGAAAGAGAGTTTGAATGAAACCACTCCGAAGCCTGCACTCTGCTGCCCAGCAACGCAGTGCGTAGATGCAGAAGGTTTGGCTTCTGTTCTCACAGCCGAAGAGGCAGGAGGGAACGGTGGTGCTAGTGATCTTCAGAACAGAGTCAGCTTTGCAACACTATCTCCATCCTTACTCTCAGGGCTCACTTTCATACGTGAGTTTGCATTTGAATGCTACCTCTCAGGAGCTTGCTGTCTGCTGCCCAGCAGCACACTGAGTAGAGCACGAACTTTTGGCCTCTGTTCTCACAGCCGAAGAGCCAGGAGGGAAAGCTGGGGCTGGGAATATACAGCACACAGTCAGCTTTGCAACGGAGTCACCATCTGTGCTCTCTGAGCTTTCAAACCTAAAAGTGCATTTGAATGCAAGCTCTCCAGAGCCTGCTCTCGGCTGCCCAGCAGCACAGTGAGTAGAGCATGAACTTTTGGCCTCTGCTCCCACAGCAGAAGAGCCGGGAGGGAAAGCTGGGGCTGGCATTCTTCAGCACACAGTCAGCTTTGCAACGGTGCCTCCATCATTGCTTTCACTGCTCACTTTCATACCTGAAAGAGAGTTTGAATGAAACCTCTTCGAAGCCTGCACTCTGCTGCCCAGCAACGCAGTGCGTAGATGCAGAAGGTTTGGCTTCTGTTCTCACAGCCGAAGAGGCAGGAGGGAAAGGTGGTGCTAGTGATCTTCAGAACAGAGTCAGCTTTGCAACACTATCTCCATCCTTACTCTCAGGGCTCACTTTCATACGTGAGTTTGCATTTGAATGCTACCTCTCAGGAGCTTGCTGTCTGCTGCCCAGCAGCACACTGAGTAAGCACGAACTTTTGGCCTCTGTTCTCACAGCCGAAGAGCCAGGAGGGAAAGCTGGGCCTGGGAATCTTCAGCACACAGTCAGCTTTGCAACGGAGTCACCATCTGTGCTCTCTGAGCTTTCAAACCTAAAAGTGCATTTGAATGCAAGCTCTCCAGAGCCTGCTCTCGGCTGCCCAGCAGCATAGTGAGTAGAGCACCAACGTTTGGGTTCTGCTCCCACAGTAGAAGAGCCAGGAGGGAAAGATCGTGCTGGGCCTCTTCAGCACACAGTCAGCTTTACAAGGGTGTCACCATCATGCCTGTTCACTGCTCACTTTCATACGTAAAAGTCTATTTGTATTGTACCTCTCCGGGGCTTGCTCTAGGGGACCCAGGAGCACAGCGAGGAGGGCACGAACGTTTGCCCTCTGTTCCCACAGCCGAAGACGAATGAAAAAAGCTGGTGCTGGGCCTCTTCAGCACCCAGCTTTGCAACGGTGCCTCCATCATTGCAGCTTCTCCTCGGTTTAATGCCTAAAAGACAATTTGAATAAAAACTGGAGGTCACTCTCAGCTGCCCAGCAGCACAGTGAGTAGAGCACGAACGTTTGGCCTCTGCTCCCACATTAGAAGAGAAAAAAGGGAAAGCTGGTGCTGGGATTCTTCAGCACACAGTCAGCTTTACAACGGTGCCTCCATCATTGCTGTCTCTGCTCACTTTCATACCTGAAAGAGAGTTTGAATGAATCCTCTCGGAAGCCTGCCCTCTGCTGCCCAGCAGCACTCTGAGGAGATCATGAACGTCTGGCCTCTGGCTCCCACAGCAGAAGAGCCAGGAGAGAAAGCTGCTTCTGGCAATCTTCAGCACATAGTCAGCTTTGCAACTTTGTCACCAGCAGTGCTGTGGCTCCTCGGTTTCATAGCTAAAAGTTCATTTGAGTCGTACCTCTCCGGATGGTGTCTGAGCTGCCCAGCAGCACAGTGAGTAGAGCACAAACGTTTGGCCTCTGCTCACACAGCCGAAGAGCCAGGAGTGAAAGCTTGTGCTACTAATCTTCAGCACACAGTCAGCTTTGCAAAGGTGCCTCCATTACTGGTGTCACTGCCCACTGTCAACAGGAAAAACATCAGAATGCATTCGCTCCAGAGCCTGCTCTCGGCTGCGCAGCAGCACTCTGAGTAGAGCATGAACTTTTGGCCTCTGCTCCCACAGCAGAAGAGCCGGGAGGGAAAGCTGGGGGTGGCATTCTTCAGCACAAAGTCAGCTTTGCAACGGTGCCTCCATCATTGCTTTCACTGCTCACTTTCATACCTGAAAGAGAGTTTGAATGAAACCACTCCGAAGCCTGCACTCTGCTGCCCAGCAACGCAGTGCGTAGATGCAGAAGGTTTGGCTTCTGTTCTCACAGCCGAAGAGGCAGGAGGGAACGGTGGTGCTAGTGATCTTCAGAACAGAGTCAGCTTTGCAACACTATCTCCATCCTTACTCTCAGGGCTCACTTTCATACGTGAGTTTGCATTTGAATGCTACCTCTCAGGAGCTTGCTGTCTGCTGCCCAGCAGCACACTGAGTAGAGCACGAACTTTTGGCCTCTGTTCTCACAGCCGAAGAGCCAGGAGGGAAAGCTGGGCCTGGGAATATACAGCACACAGTCAGCTTTGCAACGGAGTCACCATCTGTGCTCTCTGAGCTTTCAAACCTAAAAGTGCATTTGAATGCAAGCTCTCCAGAGCCTGCTCTCGGCTGCCCAGCAGCACAGTGAGTAGAGCATGAACTTTTGGCCTCTGCTCCCACAGCAGAAGAGCCGGGAGGGAAAGCTGGGGCTGGCATTCTTCAGCACACAGTCAGCTTTGCAACGGTGCCTCCATCATTGCTTTCACTGCTCACTTTCATACCTGAAAGAGAGTTTGAATGAAACCTCTTCGAAGCCTGCACTCTGCTGCCCAGCAACGCAGTGCGTAGATGCAGAAGGTTTGGCTTCTGTTCTCACAGCCGAAGAGGCAGGAGGGAAAGGTGGTGCTAGTGATCTTCAGAACAGAGTCAGCTTTGCAACACTATCTCCATCCTTACTCTCAGGGCTCACTTTCATACGTGAGTTTGCATTTGAATGCTACCTCTCAGGAGCTTGCTGTCTGCTGCCCAGCAGCACACTGAGTAAGCACGAACTTTTGGCCTCTGTTCTCACAGCCGAAGAGCCAGGAGGGAAAGCTGGGCCTGGGAATCTTCAGCACACAGTCAGCTTTGCAACGGAGTCACCATCTGTGCTCTCTGAGCTTTCAAACCTAAAAGTGCATTTGAATGCAAGCTCTCCAGAGCCTGCTCTCGGCTGCCCAGCAGCATAGTGAGTAGAGCACCAACGTTTGGGTTCTGCTCCCACAGTAGAAGAGCCAGGAGGGAAAGATCGTGCTGGGCCTCTTCAGCACACAGTCAGCTTTACAAGGGTGTCACCATCATGCCTGTTCACTGCTCACTTTCATACGTAAAAGTCTATTTGTATTGTACCTCTCCGGGGCTTGCTCTAGGGGACCCAGGAGCACAGCGAGGAGGGCACGAACGTTTGCCCTCTGTTCCCACAGCCGAAGACGAATGAAAAAAGCTGGTGCTGGGCCTCTTCAGCACCCAGCTTTGCAACGGTGCCTCCATCATTGCAGCTTCTCCTCGGTTTAATGCCTAAAAGACAATTTGAATAAAAACTGGAGGTCACTCTCAGCTGCCCAGCAGCACAGTGAGTAGAGCACGAACGTTTGGCCTCTGCTCCCACATTAGAAGAGAAAAAAGGGAAAGCTGGTGCTGGGATTCTTCAGCACACAGTCAGCTTTACAACGGTGCCTCCATCATTGCTGTCTCTGCTCACTTTCATACCTGAAAGAGAGTTTGAATGAATCCTCTCGGAAGCCTGCCCTCTGCTGCCCAGCAGCACTCTGAGGAGATCATGAACGTCTGGCCTCTGGCTCCCACAGCAGAAGAGCCAGGAGAGAAAGCTGCTTCTGGCAATCTTCAGCACATAGTCAGCTTTGCAACTTTGTCACCAGCAGTGCTGTGGCTCCTCGGTTTCATAGCTAAAAGTTCATTTGAGTCGTACCTCTCCGGATGGTGTCTAAGCTGCCCAGCAGCACAGTGAGTAGAGCACAAACGTTTGGCCTCTGCTCACACAGCCGAAGAGCCAGGAGTGAAAGCTTGTGCTACTAATCTTCAGCACACAGTCAGCTTTGCAAAGGTGCCTCCATTACTGGTGTCACTGCCCACTGTCAACAGGAAAAACATCAGAATGCATTCGCTCCAGAGCCTGCTCTCGGCTGCGCAGCAGCACTCTGAGTAGAGCATGAACTTTTGGCCTCTGCTCCCACAGCAGAAGAGCCGGGAGGGAAAGCTGGGGGTGGCATTCTTCAGCACAAAGTCAGCTTTGCAACGGTGCCTCCATCATTGCTTTCACTGCTCACTTTCATACCTGAAAGAGAGTTTGAATGAAACCACTCCGAAGCCTGCACTCTGCTGCCCAGCAACGCAGTGCGTAGATGCAGAAGGTTTGGCTTCTGTTCTCACAGCCGAAGAGGCAGGAGGGAACGGTGGTGCTAGTGATCTTCAGAACAGAGTCAGCTTTGCAACACTATCTCCATCCTTACTCTCAGGGCTCACTTTCATACGTGAGTTTGCATTTGAATGCTACCTCTCAGGAGCTTGCTGTCTGCTGCCCAGCAGCACACTGAGTAGAGCACGAACTTTTGGCCTCTGTTCTCACAGCCGAAGAGCCAGGAGGGAAAGCTGGGGCTGGGAATATACAGCACACAGTCAGCTTTGCAACGGAGTCACCATCTGTGCTCTCTGAGCTTTCAAACCTAAAAGTGCATTTGAATGCAAGCTCTCCAGAGCCTGCTCTCGGCTGCCCAGCAGCACAGTGAGTAGAGCATGAACTTTTGGCCTCTGCTCCCACAGCAGAAGAGCCGGGAGGGAAAGCTGGGGCTGGCATTCTTCAGCACACAGTCAGCTTTGCAACGGTGCCTCCATCATTGCTTTCACTGCTCACTTTCATACCTGAAAGAGAGTTTGAATGAAACCTCTTCGAAGCCTGCACTCTGCTGCCCAGCAACGCAGTGCGTAGATGCAGAAGGTTTGGCTTCTGTTCTCACAGCCGAAGAGGCAGGAGGGAAAGGTGGTGCTAGTGATCTTCAGAACAGAGTCAGCTTTGCAACACTATCTCCATCCTTACTTTCAGGGCTCACTTTCATACGTGAGTTTGCATTTGAATGCTACCTCTCAGGAGCTTGCTGTCTGCTGCCCAGCAGCACACTGAGTAAGCACGAACTTTTGGCCTCTGTTCTCACAGCCGAAGAGCCAGGAGGGAAAGCTGGGCCTGGGAATCTTCAGCACACAGTCAGCTTTGCAACGGAGTCACCATCTGTGCTCTCTGAGCTTTCAAACCTAAAAGTGCATTTGAATGCAAGCTCTCCAGAGCCTGCTCTCGGCTGCCCAGCAGCATAGTGAGTAGAGCACCAACGTTTGGGTTCTGCTCCCACAGTAGAAGAGCCAGGAGGGAAAGATCGTGCTGGGCCTCTTCAGCACACAGTCAGCTTTACAAGGGTGTCACCATCATGCCTGTTCACTGCTCACTTTCATACGTAAAAGTCTATTTGTATTGTACCTCTCCGGGGCTTGCTCTAGGGGACCCAGGAGCACAGCGAGGAGGGCACGAACGTTTGCCCTCTGTTCCCACAGCCGAAGACGAATGAAAAAAGCTGGTGCTGGGCCTCTTCAGCACCCAGCTTTGCAACGGTGCCTCCATCATTGCAGCTTCTCCTCGGTTTAATGCCTAAAAGACAATTTGAATAAAAACTGGAGGTCACTCTCAGCTGCCCAGCAGCACAGTGAGTAGAGCACGAACGTTTGGCCTCTGCTCCCACATTAGAAGAGAAAAAAGGGAAAGCTGGTGCTGGGATTCTTCAGCACACAGTCAGCTTTACAACGGTGCCTCCATCATTGCTGTCTCTGCTCACTTTCATACCTGAAAGAGAGTTTGAATGAATCCTCTCGGAAGCCTGCCCTCTGCTGCCCAGCAGCACTCTGAGGAGATCATGAACGTCTGGCCTCTGGCTCCCACAGCAGAAGAGCCAGGAGAGAAAGCTGCTTCTGGCAATCTTCAGCACATAGTCAGCTTTGCAACTTTGTCACCAGCAGTGCTGTGGCTCCTCGGTTTCATAGCTAAAAGTTCATTTGAGTCGTACCTCTCCGGATGGTGTCTAAGCTGCCCAGCAGCACAGTGAGTAGAGCACAAACGTTTGGCCTCTGCTCACACAGCCGAAGAGCCAGGAGTGAAAGCTTGTGCTACTAATCTTCAGCACACAGTCAGCTTTGCAAAGGTGCCTCCATTACTGGTGTCACTGCCCACTGTCAACAGGAAAAACATCAGAATGCATTCGCTCCAGAGCCTGCTCTCGGCTGCGCAGCAGCACTCTGAGTAGAGCATGAACTTTTGGCCTCTGCTCCCACAGCAGAAGAGCCGGGAGGGAAAGCTGGGGGTGGCATTCTTCAGCACAAAGTCAGCTTTGCAACGGTGCCTCCATCATTGCTTTCACTGCTCACTTTCATACCTGAAAGAGAGTTTGAATGAAACCACTCCGAAGCCTGCACTCTGCTGCCCAGCAACGCAGTGCGTAGATGCAGAAGGTTTGGCTTCTGTTCTCACAGCCGAAGAGGCAGGAGGGAACGGTGGTGCTAGTGATCTTCAGAACAGAGTCAGCTTTGCAACACTATCTCCATCCTTACTCTCAGGGCTCACTTTCATACGTGAGTTTGCATTTGAATGCTACCTCTCAGGAGCTTGCTGTCTGCTGCCCAGCAGCACACTGAGTAGAGCACGAACTTTTGGCCTCTGTTCTCACAGCCGAAGAGCCAGGAGGGAAAGCTGGGGCTGGGAATATACAGCACACAGTCAGCTTTGCAACGGAGTCACCATCTGTGCTCTCTCCTAGCTTTCAAACCTAAAAGTGCATTTGAATGCAAGCTCTCCAGAGCCTGCTCTCGGCTGCCCAGCAGCACAGTGAGTAGAGCATGAACTTTTGGCCTCTGCTCCCACAGCAGAAGAGCCGGGAGGGAAAGCTGGGGCTGGCATTCTTCAGCACACAGTCAGCTTTGCAACGGTGCCTCCATCATTGCTTTCACTGCTCACTTTCATACCTGAAAGAGAGTTTGAATGAAACCTCTTCGAAGCCTGCACTCTGCTGCCCAGCAACGCAGTGCGTAGATGCAGAAGGTTTGGCTTCTGTTCTCACAGCCGAAGAGGCAGGAGGGAAAGGTGGTGCTAGTGATCTTCAGAACAGAGTCAGCTTTGCAACACTATCTCCATCCTTACTCTCAGGGCTCACTTTCATACGTGAGTTTGCATTTGAATGCTACCTCTCAGGAGCTTGCTGTCTGCTGCCCAGCAGCACACTGAGTAAGCACGAACTTTTGGCCTCTGTTCTCACAGCCGAAGAGCCAGGAGGGAAAGCTGGGCCTGGGAATCTTCAGCACACAGTCAGCTTTGCAACGGAGTCACCATCTGTGCTCTCTGAGCTTTCAAACCTAAAAGTGCATTTGAATGCAAGCTCTCCAGAGCCTGCTCTCGGCTGCCCAGCAGCATAGTGAGTAGAGCACCAACGTTTGGGTTCTGCTCCCACAGTAGAAGAGCCAGGAGGGAAAGATCGTGCTGGGCCTCTTCAGCACACAGTCAGCTTTACAAGGGTGTCACCATCATGCCTGTTCACTGCTCACTTTCATACGTAAAAGTCTATTTGTATTGTACCTCTCCGGGGCTTGCTCTAGGGGACCCAGGAGCACAGCGAGGAGGGCACGAACGTTTGCCCTCTGTTCCCACAGCCGAAGACGAATGAAAAAAGCTGGTGCTGGGCCTCTTCAGCACCCAGCTTTGCAACGGTGCCTCCATCATTGCAGCTTCTCCTCGGTTTAATGCCTAAAAGACAATTTGAATAAAAACTGGAGGTCACTCTCAGCTGCCCAGCAGCACAGTGAGTAGAGCACGAACGTTTGGCCTCTGCTCCCACATTAGAAGAGAAAAAAGGGAAAGCTGGTGCTGGGATTCTTCAGCACACAGTCAGCTTTACAACGGTGCCTCCATCATTGCTGTCTCTGCTCACTTTCATACCTGAAAGAGAGTTTGAATGAATCCTCTCGGAAGCCTGCCCTCTGCTGCCCAGCAGCACTCTGAGGAGATCATGAACGTCTGGCCTCTGGCTCCCACAGCAGAAGAGCCAGGAGAGAAAGCTGCTTCTGGCAATCTTCAGCACATAGTCAGCTTTGCAACTTTGTCACCAGCAGTGCTGTGGCTCCTCGGTTTCATAGCTAAAAGTTCATTTGAGTCGTACCTCTCCGGATGGTGTCTGAGCTGCCCAGCAGCACAGTGAGTAGAGCACAAACGTTTGGCCTCTGCTCACACAGCCGAAGAGCCAGGAGTGAAAGCTTGTGCTACTAATCTTCAGCACACAGTCAGCTTTGCAAAGGTGCCTCCATTACTGGTGTCACTGCCCACTGTCAACAGGAAAAACATCAGAATGCATTCGCTCCAGAGCCTGCTCTCGGCTGCGCAGCAGCACTCTGAGTAGAGCATGAACTTTTGGCCTCTGCTCCCACAGCAGAAGAGCCGGGAGGGAAAGCTGGGGGTGGCATTCTTCAGCACAAAGTCAGCTTTGCAACGGTGCCTCCATCATTGCTTTCACTGCTCACTTTCATACCTGAAAGAGAGTTTGAATGAAACCACTCCGAAGCCTGCACTCTGCTGCCCAGCAACGCAGTGCGTAGATGCAGAAGGTTTGGCTTCTGTTCTCACAGCCGAAGAGGCAGGAGGGAACGGTGGTGCTAGTGATCTTCAGAACAGAGTCAGCTTTGCAACACTATCTCCATCCTTACTCTCAGGGCTCACTTTCATACGTGAGTTTGCATTTGAATGCTACCTCTCAGGAGCTTGCTGTCTGCTGCCCAGCAGCACACTGAGTAGAGCACGAACTTTTGGCCTCTGTTCTCACAGCCGAAGAGCCAGGAGGGAAAGCTGGGGCTGGGAATATACAGCACACAGTCAGCTTTGCAACGGAGTCACCATCTGTGCTCTCTCCTAGCTTTCAAACCTAAAAGTGCATTTGAATGCAAGCTCTCCAGAGCCTGCTCTCGGCTGCCCAGCAGCACAGTGAGTAGAGCATGAACTTTTGGCCTCTGCTCCCACAGCAGAAGAGCCGGGAGGGAAAGCTGGGGCTGGCATTCTTCAGCACACAGTCAGCTTTGCAACGGTGCCTCCATCATTGCTTTCACTGCTCACTTTCATACCTGAAAGAGAGTTTGAATGAAACCTCTTCGAAGCCTGCACTCTGCTGCCCAGCAACGCAGTGCGTAGATGCAGAAGGTTTGGCTTCTGTTCTCACAGCCGAAGAGGCAGGAGGGAAAGGTGGTGCTAGTGATCTTCAGAACAGAGTCAGCTTTGCAACACTATCTCCATCCTTACTCTCAGGGCTCACTTTCATACGTGAGTTTGCATTTGAATGCTACCTCTCAGGAGCTTGCTGTCTGCTGCCCAGCAGCACACTGAGTAAGCAC
>NW_026914710.1:0-5557 GCF_034315485.1 Pezoporus occidentalis | reverse complement strand
AGCCACCTCCTTCTGCCCCTCGACAGCCCTGATATCCCAAACCAGCAGCTGCTGCCTGCTGGCCTCCAGCCCCGCTCCCACCGCTGCTTGGTCCACGGGGCCCCTCTCCCGGGCCAGTTTGGCAGCTGCTGGCTAACTGGGCCACTCCCCCTTGGCTCCCCACAGCCTCTCGAAGATGGAGGCGAGGACGAGCGCCAGGACGGGGAAGAGCAGCGTACAGGTACAGGTACAAGTCCACGGCCACGTCCATCCCGCCCTGCTGCTGGAGCGCGCCCATATTACAAGTGATTGCCATAAAGCACAGTCAGACAAGAACCCTAGCCCAAACCCCACACTTGATAAACACTAAGACACAAATACTGGCTCTAAGTAAGTCACAACAGTCTGAAACTGTGAGATGAAGAGGAATAATTCTGAGAGCCAATAAATCGGCATTGTGATGAGTGACTATTAATCTGGTCAGATCTGTCATTATCTCAACCCTTGTGCCCCACGTTAGGCGCCAAAAACAACTGTTGTGGTTTAAAACCAGTCAGGCAACTCACTCCTGCCCTTCTTTCCTGCCCCCTACTCCCAGAGGGACGGAGAGGAGAATCAAAAAGAATGCAACTCCCATGGGTTGAGATAAGAACAGTTTAGTAACTAAGGTCTAACACACAACACTATGTCTCCTATATGACTCCACTATGACTCTTTTATGACTTCTCTATTACTCCTCTACGACTCCACTATGACCCCTCTATGACTCCACTATGACCGCTCTGTGACTCCTCTATGACTCCACTATGACTGATCTATGATTCCACTATGACTTCTCTATGACACCTCTAAGACTCCTCCTCTATGACTCCTTTATGACCCCTGTATGATTGGTTTTGACTCTTCTCTGACTCCTCTATGATTCCTGCATGATTCCTCTATGACAAGGGGTAACGGGCTAAAACTTAAACAGGGGAAGTTTAGGTTGGATCTAAGGAGGAAATTCTTTCCTGTTATGGTGGTGAGGCACTGATCAACCTGAAAGAGCTCCTGGGATGAGCAGGGAGTATCCAACTTTCCTGATCTCTGTGTGCTGCTCCCACCTTTGCCAGGCAACCAGAATGTAAAATTCAACTTTAAAGCCCCAGTTGCTGTTGGTGACCATCCAACCAGAGTATCCTAACAGAGATGTTCTCATGCTCAGTGTGCGGACTTGCCAGTGATAGGTTAATGGTTGGACTCAAAGTTCTCATTTTCAAATGAAGTGATTCTGTGATTGTAAGAAAAGAAGATTTTTAGCCTTAAATCTTTGTATCATCAGGCTGTTTCCCATGGTGTTTCCCTGGAGCCCCAGGGAGCCCTGGAAGGAGCCCAGGGGGGCAGAGGCAGAGCCACCTTGGGCTGGGCCTCTGCTGCTGAGCTGGGACCGAGGGGAGACCTGCAAGACACAGGGAGCTTAAAGGCACTTGGCAGTGGAGGATGCTGAGGAGGAGGAGGAGGAACCTTCTGAAGGAGAAACCTTCCCAGCCCTGTCTGTGGTAAGGCACTGGGTGCAGGGCAATGCAGCTGCAGTTTCTCTCTGTGTAGATAAGGAGGAGGATGTGCTGCAGAGCAGGGCTTCCCCCTGCACCATGCAGGGGCAGGACAAGGCAGGTCCCTTGTCCCGGGGCTGGCTGCAGGGTGTGAATGTGGGTGTGCAGGCAGGGGTGCCCAGCGCTGCCCTTGCAGCAGGGTCCCTGCAGCCCAAAGGCTGTGTGCAGGGGCAGGGACTCTGCTGCCTGCCAGGGTCAGCACTCGGCCTGCCCGGGAGCTCCCCATGGAGCTCGGGGGGGAGCTGAGGGGAAGGGAACAGCCCCTGGCAGGGAAGGGAAGTGTTGGGTGGGTGACGCTGCTCCAATCTGCCGTCACTCTGAGCACTTCTTCAGAGGGTCCTTCTGAAAGACACTGAGGCATCATTTACCTGATAGGGAAGGATCCTGAGCTTTGATGGTTTTCCCTCTTGGAGGGCAGGTTGGGCAGTGGGAGCTGGGAATTTACTTCTCTGCTTTGGGGGAGGCACCGAGAGTCTTGTGAGGGCTTGTGTGAGCTGCTCCTGAGCCCCTGCACAGGCAGGGGTGTGCAGGGCAGAGCTGAGCACACAGCCCATGGCATGGGCTCTGGGAGCACTGAGAGGGAGCAGAGCTGGGCACAGAGCAGCAGCTCCTGGCAGGGACAGCTCCAGGCAGCAGAGATATGGATGGGCAGGGAGTGCGGGGAAAGTGCAGCCCAGCCCTGGGGAGGGTGCGTTCAGGCAGCTCTCTTGGGGTCTGCCACTGGAGGTGGCTGCTGGCTGTGCTCTGCTGCCCACAGCCCTTTGCTTCTCAGCATGAGAGCTCTGTGGACTGTCCCTTGAAACCGTTCTCCCCTGGTCTCAGCACAGGACAGATGTTTGTGGGAGTTCTTAAGATTGTGTGTGAAGGCACCTTACAGGCAGTGCAAGTTTGAGCACAGGGCAAGTGGGAGAGGACTGATGGACACTGCAGCTCTCTTGGTTCTGCAAAGAACTGAGACTTTTTGCCTGATGCAATGCTCTTCTGATTGTACCTAGGAAGAAGCCTCAGCAGTGTAATGACATGACTGGCGATGATGCTGAACCTCTCCTCTCCTGCTAAAATGTGCTCAGTTGTGAATGTGTAAACTGAACTTCTGTATCTGACACCCCTCCTGTCCTAACCTCTCACTGCCTTTTTCTCCTCTGACGGTGCCCCATGCCCAGAGGCAGCAGATGTCCAACGGCAGCTCCATCACCCAGTTCCTCCTCCTGCCATTCGCACACACGCGGGAGCTGCAGCTCTGCCACTTCTGGCTCTTCCTGGGCATCTCCCTGGCTGCGCTCCTGGGCAACGGCCTCATCATCACCAGCACAGCCTGCGACCAGCGCCTCCACACCCCCATGTACTTCTTCCTCCTCAACCTCTCCCTGCTGGACCTGGGCTGCATCTCCACCACTGTCCCCAAATCCATGGCGATTTCCCTCTGGGACACCAGGGCCATCTCCTACACAGGTTGTGCTGCACAGCTCTTTTTTGTTCTCTTTTTCATTTCAGCAGAGTATTTTCTCCTCACTGCCATGTCCTACGACCGCTACGTGGCCATCTGCAAGCCCCTGCACTATGGCACCCTCCTGGGCAGCAGAGCTTGTGTCCACATGGCAGCAGCTGCCTGGGGCAGTGGCTTTCTCACTGCTCTGCTGCACACAGCCAATACATTTTCACTGCCCCTCTGCCGAGGCAATGCTGTGGAGCAGTTCTTCTGTGAAATCCCCCACATCCTCAAGCTCTCCTGCTCACACTCCTACCTCAGGGAAGTTGGGCTTCTTGTGGTTGGTGTGTGTTTAATATGTGGGTGTTTTGTTTTCATTGTGGGGTCCTATGTGCAGATCTTCAGGGCTGTGCTGAGGATGCCCTCTGAGCAGGGACGCCACAAAGCCTTTTCCACGTGCCTCCCTCACCTGGCCGTGCTTTCCCTCTTTGTCAACACATCTGTCTTTGCCTACCTGAAGCCCCCCTCCTTCTCCTCCCCATCCCTGGATCTGGTGGTGTCAGTGCTGTACTCGGTGGTGCCTCCAGCAGTGAACCCCCTCATCTACAGCCTGAGGAACCAGGAGCTGAAGGATGCTGTGAGGAAGCTGGTGACCAGATGTGTTTCAGCAGATACACGCTGCTTGCTTTACCCTGCAAAGGGCTTCCAGTGTAGGTCATGACAGGCCATGTCTGTCTTTCCTGCTTTACATTTGTTTTCTTATTTCAGTTTGTGATGATGTTGTCTTCATAGAAATGTCAGTTTTCATCTCCTCCTAATTAAGTTGCCACTCGTGTTGTGTGACCCACAGACTTTGTGTCACTCTGGTCTCTGATTGTATTTAAGGGAAATAAATGGTCCTGCAGCAACTTCTTCTCTGTGATATGTCCTCACATGTCAGGAATGAAGGGGAATGCAATCAGCTTTCTGCCTGCTCCTGCTCTAGGATGGCTGCTCTGTGCCTGGAGCAGGAAGAGCTCTTGAGGAGCCCAATGAATGGAGCTGTTATCCTGGTGTGGGGAGATGGGATGGCATGGGGGGGCTGCAGAGCTCTCAGGGTGTCCTGGGCAGGAGAGCAGGGGACACAGGGGTCCCTGCAGGGAACTGCCCTGCAATGGCACAGGCTGGGGCTGCCTGGCTGAGAACAGCCCATGGGAAAGGTTTGGGTGGGCAGGAGCTTGACAGGAGGCAGCGTGTGACCTGGCAGCAAGGGAGGACAGCAGCATCGGGGGCTGTATGAGCACGGCAGGCGAACCAGGGAAGGGATGATCTGGAATACTCCATCCAGGTTTCAGATCCCCAGTTGAGGAGTGGGTTTAATAATGGGCCCTCAGGTCAGGAGATACTGGAGCACGGTGCCTGTGGGGAGAGGCTGGGGTGCTGGGCTTGTCCATCCTGGAGAAGGGAAGGCTGATGGGGACCTGAGATCTTGGGAAGGGAAGGCTGTTGGGGACTGGCTGCCTGTAGCGGCAAGGAGGACATGGAGAATACAGAGCCAGGCTCCTCACCATGGTGCCTGGTGAGAGGACAAAAGGCAGTGGGGGATAGTGACAGAGGAGAGCTTCAGCCAGGACAGAAGGAAACCTTGTGTCCATAGGCTCAGGCAAGTGCTGCATCAGGTCACCCAGAGAGACTGTGCAGTCTCTGGCCTTGGGGATTGCCAACTCAGACTGAATCGAGCCTTGGACCACTTGCTCTGACCCTGCTCCTGACAGGTTTGACTTGAGACCTCCTGGGGTCCCTTCCAACCCCTGTTCACTTCTGATCCTACAATGATGGGCTTATGAAGAGTCACAAAGATGCTCTAAGGGCTGGAGCACATCTCTGATGATGACAGCTGAGAGAGCTGGGGGTGTTCAGCCTGGAGAAGGCTCCAGGGAGACCTTACTAAGCCCATTCCTAAACAGGGCCTACAAGAAATCTGGAGAGGGTTTTTTTGCAAGGGCCTGTAGGGACAGGACAAGGAGGAACGGCTTTAACCTGACAGAGGGGAGAGTGAGATGAGATCTCAGGAAGAAAACCAGGTGGGCTTTGGTAAGTGTGTCAAAATCTGTTTCTCAAGGCCCAGGATGGTGTTCCGGGCAGTGGCATGGGGCACGGCGTATGTTTCCAGCCACCCGGTGGTTGCTTCCACCATGGTAAGCACATGGCGCTTGCCTTGGCGGGTTGGTGGCAGTGTGATATAGTCAATCTGCCAGGCCTCCCCATATTTATACTTCAACCATCGTCCTCCATACCAAAGAGGCTTTAACCGCTTGGCTTGTTTAATTGCAGCACATGTTTCACACTCATGAATAACCTGGGCAATAGTGTCCATTGTTAAGTCCACCCCTCGGTCACGGGCCCATCTATATGTTGCATCTCTGCCCTGATGGCCTGAAGTGTCATGGGCCCACCGGGCCAAAAATAATTCACCTTTATGTTGCCAATCTAAGTCCATCTGAGCCACTTGAATCTTAGCCGCTTTATCCACTTGTTGGTTGTTCTGGTGTTCCTCAGTGGCCTGACTCTTGGGTAC
>NW_026914709.1:0-6616 GCF_034315485.1 Pezoporus occidentalis | reverse complement strand
TCTGTGCTGACTCTGTTGCTGCGCAGCAGAGAGCAGGCTCTGAACTGATTCCATTCAAATGCTTTTCCTGTATGAAAGGGAGCAGTGAAAGCAACGATGGATGCACCAATGTAAAGGTGATTGTGTGCTGAACAGGTCCAGCACAAGCTTTCCCTCCTGGCTCTTCTGCTGTGGGAGCAGAAGCCAAACGTTCGTGCTGTACTCACTGTGCTGCTGGGCAGCTGAAAGCGACCAGCTGAGAATTTGGATTCAAATGGAGTTTTAGGTATGAAACCGAGGAGAGACTGCAATGATGGTGACACCGTTGCAAAGCAGCCTGTGTGCTGAAGAGGCCCAGCACTAGCTTTCCCTGCTGGTTCTTCTGCTGTGGGAGCAGATGCCACTGTTCTTTCTGTGCTGACTGTGTTGCTGCCAGCAGAGAGCAGGCTCTGAACTGATTCCATTCAAATGCTTTTCCTGTATGAAAGGGAGCAGTGAAAGCAACGATGGATGCACCAATGTAAAGGTGATTGTGTGCTGAACAGGTCCAGCACAAGCTTTCAATCCTGGCTCTTCTGCTGTGGGAGCAGAAGCCAAACGTTCGTGCTGTACTCACTGTGCTGCCTGCAGCTGAGAGCGACCAGCTGAGAATTTGGATTCAAATGGAGTTTTAGGTATGAAACCGAGGAGAGACTGCAATGATGGTGACACCGTTGCAAAGCAGCCTGTGTGCTGAAGAGGCCCAGCACTAGCTTTCCCTGCTGGTTCTTCTGCTGTGGGAGCAGATGCCACTGTTCTTTCTGTGCTGACTGTGTTGCTGCGCAGCAGAGAGCAGGCTCTGAACTGATTCCATTCAAATGCTTTTCCTGTATGAAAGGGAGCAGTGAAAGCAACGATGGATGCACCAATGTAAAGGTGATTGTGTGCTGAACAGGTCCAGCACAAGCTTTCAATCCTGGCTCTTCTGCTGTGGGAGCAGAAGCCAAACGTTCGTGCTGTAATCACTGTGCTGCTGGGCAGCTGAAAGCGACCAGCTGAGAATTTGGATTCAAATGGAGTTTTAGGTATGAAACCGAGGAGAGACTGCAATGATGGTGACACCGTTGCAAAGCAGCCTGTGTGCTGAAGAGGCCCAGCACTAGCTTTCCCTGCTGGTTCTTCTGCTGTGGGAGCAGATGCCACTGTTCTTTCTGTGCTGACTGTGTTGCTGCGCAGCAGAGAGCAGGCTCTGAACTGATTCCATTCAAATGCTTTTCCTGTATGAAAGGGAGCAGTGAAAGCAACGATGGATGCACCAATGTAAAGGTGATTGTGTGCTGAACAGGTCCAGCACAAGCTTTCCCTCCTGGCTCTTCTGCTGTGGGAGCAGAAGCCAAACGTTCGTGCTGTACTCACTGTGCTGCCTGCAGCTGAGAGCGACCAGCTGAGAATTTGGATTCAAATGGAGTTTTAGGTATGAAACCGAGGAGAGACTGCAATGATGGTGACACCGTTGCAAAGCAGCCTGTGTGCTGAAGAGGCCCAGCACTAGCTTTCCCTGCTGGTTCTTCTGCTGTGGGAGCAGATGCCACTGTTCTTTCTGTGCTGACTGTGTTGCTGCGCAGCAGAGAGCAGGCTCTGAACTGATTCCATTCAAATGCTTTTCCTGTATGAAAGGGAGCAGTGAAAGCAACGATGGATGCACCAATGTAAAGGTGATTGTGTGCTGAACAGGTCCAGCACAAGCTTTCAATCCTGACACTTCTGCTGTGGGAGCAGAGGCCAAACGTTCGTGCTGTACTCACTGTGCTGCCTGCAGCTGAGAGAGACCAGCTGAGAATTTGGATTCAAATGGAGTTTTAGGTATGAAACCGAGGAGAGACTGCAATGATGGTGACACCGTTGCAAAGCAGCCTGTGTGCTGAAGAGGCCCAGCACTAGCTTTCCCTGCTGGTTCTTCTGCTGTGGGAGCAGATGCCACTGTTCTTTCTGTGCTGACTGTGTTGCTGCGCAGCAGAGAGCAGGCTCTGAACTGATTCCATTCAAATGCTTTTCCTGTATGAAAGGGAGCAGTGAAAGCAACGATGGATGCACCAATGTAAAGGTGATTGTGTGCTGAACAGGTCCAGCACAAGCTTTCAATCCTGGCTCTTCTGCTGTGGGAGCAGAGGCCAAACGTTCGTGCTGTACTCACTGTGCTGCCTGCAGCTGAGAGCGACCAGCTGAGAATTTGGATTCAAATGGAGTTTTAGGTATGAAACCGAGGAGAGACTGCAATGATGGTGACACCGTTGCAAAGCAGCCTGTGTGCTGAAGAGGCCCAGCACTAGCTTTCCCTGCTGGTTCTTCTGCTGTGGGAGCAGATGCCACTGTTCTTTCTGTGCTGACTGTGTTGCTGCGCAGCAGAGAGCAGGCTCTGAACTGATTCCATTCAAATGCTTTTCCTGTATGAAAGGGAGCAGTGAAAGCAACGATGGATGCACCAATGTAAAGGTGATTGTGTGCTGAACAGGTCCAGCACAAGCTTTCCCTCCTGGCTCTTCTGCTGTGGGAGCAGAAGCCAAACTGAAGAGGCCCAGCGCTAGCTTTCCCTGCTGGTTCTTCTGCTGTGGGAGCAGATGCCACTGTTCTTTCTGTGCTGACTGTGTTGCTGCCAGCAGAGAGCAGGCTCTGAACTGATTCCATTCAAATGCTTTTCCTGTATGAAAGGGAGCAGTGAAAGCAACGATGGATGCACCAATGTAAAGGTGATTGTGTGCTGAACAGGTCCAGCACCAGCTTTCAATCCTGACACTTCTGCTGTGGGAGCAGAGGCCAAACGTTCGTGCTGTAATCACTGTGCTGCCTGCAGCTGAGAGAGACCAGCTGAGAATTTGGATTCAAATGGAGTTTTAGGTATGAAACCGAGGAGAGACTGCAATGATGGTGACACCGTTGCAAAGCAGCCTGTGTGCTGAAGAGGCCCAGCACTAGCTTTCCCTGCTGGTTCTTCTGCTGTGGGAGCAGATGCCACTGTTCGTTCTGTGCTGACAGTGTTGCTGCGCAGCAGAGAGCAGGCTCTGAACTGATTCCATTCAAATGCTTTTCCTGTATGAAAGGGAGCAGTGAAAGCAACGATGGATGCACCAATGTAAAGGTGATTGTGTGCTGAACAGGTCCAGCACAAGCTTTCAATCCTGACACTTCTGCTGTGGGAGCAGAGGCCAAACGTTCGTGCTGTACTCACTGTGCTGCCTGGAGCTGAGGGCGACCAGCTGAGAATTTGGATTCAAATGGAGTTTTAGGTATGAAACCGAGGAGAGACTGCAATGATGGTGACACCGTTGCAAAGCAGCCTGTGTGCTGAAGAGGCCCAGCACTAGCTTTCCCTGCTGGTTCTTCTGCTGTGGGAGCAGATGCCACTGTTCATTCTGTGCTGACTGTGTTGCTGCGCAGCAGAGAGCAGGCTCTGAACTGATTCCATTCAAATGCTTTTCCTGTATGAAAGGGAGCAGTGAAAGCAACGATGGATGCACCAATGTAAAGGTGATTGTGTGCTGAACAGGTCCAGCACAAGCTTTCCCTCCTGGCTCTTCTGCTGTGGGAGCAGAAGCCAAACGTTCGTGCTGTACTCACTGTGCTGCCTGCAGCTGAGAGCGACCAGCTGAGAATTTGGATTCAAATGGAGTTTTAGGTATGAAACCGAGGAGAGACTGCAATGATGGTGACACCGTTGCAAAGCAGCCTGTGTGCTGAAGAGGCCCAGCACTAGCTTTCCCTGCTGGTTCTTCTGCTGTGGGAGCAGATGCCACTGTTCTTTCTGTGCTGACTGTGTTGCTGCCAGCAGAGAGCAGGCTCTGAACTGATTCCATTCAAATGCTTTTCCTGTATGAAAGGGAGCAGTGAAAGCAACGATGGATGCACCAATGTAAAGGTGATTGTGTGCTGAACAGGTCCAGCACAAGCTTTCAATCCTGGCTCTTCTGCTGTGGGAGCAGAAGCCAAACGTTGCAAAGCAGCTGTGTACTCACTGTGCTGCTGTGGGAGCTGCCACTGTTCATTCTGTGCTGAGTGTTGCGACCAGGCTCTGAGAATTTGGATTCAAATGGAGTTTTAGGTATGAAACCGAGGAGAGACTGCAATGATGGTGACACCGTTGCAAAGCAGCCTGTGTGCTGAAGAGGCCCAGCACTAGCTTTCCCTGCTGGTTCTTCTGCTGTGGGAGCAGATGCCACTGTTCAATCTGTGCTGACTGTTGCTGCCAGCAGAGAGCAGGCTCTGAACTGATTCCATTCAAATGCTTTTCCTGTATGAAAGGGAGCAGTGAAAGCAACGATGGATGCACCAATGTAAAGGTGATTGTGTGCTGAACAGGTCCAGCACAAGCTTTCCCTCCTGGCTCTTCTGCTGTGGGAGCAGAAGCCAAACGTTCGTGCTGTACTCACTGTGCTGCCTGCAGCTGAGAGCGACCAGCTGAGAATTTGGATTCAAATGGAGTTTTAGGTATGAAACCGAGGAGAGACTGCAATGATGGTGACACCGTTGCAAAGCAGCCTGTGTGCTGAAGAGGCCCAGCACTAGCTTTCCCTGCTGGTTCTTCTGCTGTGGGAGCAGATGCCACTGTTCTTTCTGTGCTGACTGTGTTGCTGCCAGCAGAGAGCAGGCTCTGAACTGATTCCATTCAAATGCTTTTCCTGTATGAAAGGGAGCAGTGAAAGCAACGATGGATGCACCAATGTAAAGGTGATTGTGTGCTGAACAGGTCCAGCACAAGCTTTCAATCCTGGCTCTTCTGCTGTGGGAGCAGAAGCCAAACGTTCGTGCTGTACTCACTGTGCTGCCTGCAGCTGAGAGCGACCAGCTGAGAATTTGGATTCAAATGGAGTTTTAGGTATGAAACCGAGGAGAGACTGCAATGATGGTGACACCGTTGCAAAGCAGCCTGTGTGCTGAAGAGGCCCAGCACTAGCTTTCCCTGCTGGTTCTTCTGCTGTGGGAGCAGATGCCACTGTTCGTTCTGTGCTGTGTTGCTGCGCAGCAGAGAGCAGGCTCTGAACTGATTCCATTCAAATGCTTTTCCTGTATGAAAGGGAGCAGTGAAAGCAACGATGGATGCACCAATGTAAAGGTGATTGTGTGCTGAACAGGTCCAGCACAAGCTTTCAATCCTGACACTTCTGCTGTGGGAGCAGAGGCCAAACGTTCGTGCTGTACTCACTGTGCTGCCTGCAGCTGAGAGCGACCAGCTGAGAATTTGGATTCAAATGGACTTTTAGGTATGAAACCGAGGAGAGACTGCAATGATGGTGACACCGTTGCAAAGCAGCCTGTGTGCTGAAGAGGCCCAGCACTAGCTTTCCCTGCTGGTTCTTCTGCTGTGGGAGCAGATGCCACTGTTCTTTCTGTGCTGACTGTGTTGCTGCCAGCAGAGAGCAGGCTCTGAACTGATTCCATTCAAATGCTTTTCCTGTATGAAAGGGAGCAGTGAAAGCAACGATGGATGCACCAATGTAAAGGTGATTGTGTGCTGAACAGGTCCAGCACAAGCTTTCAATCCTGGCTCTTCTGCTGTGGGAGCAGAAGCCAAACGTTCGTGCTGTACTCACTGTGCTGCCTGCAGCTGAGAGCGACCAGCTGAGAATTTGGATTCAAATGGAGTTTTAGGTATGAAACCGAGGAGAGACTTCAATGATGGTGACACCGTTGCAAAGCAGCCTGTGTGCTGAAGAGGCCCAGCGCTAGCTTTCCCTGCTGGTTCTTCTGCTGTGGGAGCAGATGCCACTGTTCTTTCTGTGCTGACTGTGTTGCTGCCAGCAGAGAGCAGGCTCTGAACTGATTCCATTCAAATGCTTTTCCTGTATGAAAGGGAGCAGTGAAAGCAACGATGGATGCACCAATGTAAAGGTGATTGTGTGCTGAACAGGTCCAGCACCAGCTTTCAATCCTGACACTTCTGCTGTGGGAGCAGAGGCCAAACGTTCGTGCTGTAATCACTGTGCTGCCTGCAGCTGAGAGAGACCAGCTGAGAATTTGGATTCAAATGGAGTTTTAGGTATGAAACCGAGGAGAGACTGCAATGATGGTGACACCGTTGCAAAGCAGCCTGTGTGCTGAAGAGGCCCAGCACTAGCTTTCCCTGCTGGTTCTTCTGCTGAGGGAGCAGATGCCACTGTTCGTTCTGTGCTGACAGTCCTGGCTCTTCTGCTGTGGGAGCAGAAGCCAAACGTTCGTGCTGTAATCACTGGGCTGCCTGCAGCTGAGAGCGACCAGCTGGGAATTTGGATTCAAATGGACTTTTAGGTATGAAACCGAGGAGAGACTGCAATGATGGTGACACCGTTGCAAAGCAGCCTGTGTGCTGAAGAGGCCCAGCACTAGCTTTCCCTGCTGGTTCTTCTGCTGTGGGAGCAGATGCCACTGTTCATTCTGTGCTGACTGTGTTGCTGCGCAGCAGAGAGCAGGCTCTGAACTGATTCCATTCAAATGCTTTTCCTGTATGAAAGGGAGCAGTGAAAGCAACGATGGATGCACCAATGTAAAGGTGATTGTGTGCTGAACAGGTCCAGCACAAGCTTTCCCTCCTGGCTCTTCTGCTGTGGGAGCAGAAGCCAAACGTTTGTGCTGTACTCACTGTGCTGCTGGGCAGCTGAAAGCGACCAGCTGAGAATTTGGATTCAAA